>NC_057795.1:182892056-183083527 GCF_018294505.1 Triticum aestivum
CCAGGTTCATGCATTTCCTGTCATATCTTGCATTTTGCATCCCGCATCGCATCCCGCATAGCATATCGTCATTTCATCATATTGCTTGGTCTTGCCCGTGGTTGATTGTATCCTTGTTGCTTGTTTGTCTTGTTGGGTAGAGCCGGGAGACGAGTTCGCTACCGAGGAGCCCGTTGAGTTTGCTTGTGAGGATCCAGTCAACTCTGACAACTGTGCAGGCAAGATGATCATACCCTCGAAATCACTACTATCTTTGCTATGCTAGTTTGCTCGCTCTTTTGCTTTGCCACTGCTACAATGCCTACCTTTTGCTTGTCAGCCTCCCAATTGCCATGTTGAACCTCTAACCCACCATTGTCCTAGCAAACCGTTGATTGGCTATGTTACCGCTTTGCTCAGCCCTTCTTATAGCGTTGTTAGTTGCAGGTGAAGATTGGAGCTGTTCCTTGTTGGAACATTTATTTTCCTTGTTGGGATATCTTTATATTGCTATGTTATTGTAATGCATCTATATACCTGGTAAAGGGTGGAAGGCTCGGCCTCTCGCCTAGTGTTTTGTTCCACTCTTGCCGCCCTAGTTTCCGTCATATCGGTGTTATGTTCCCGGATTGTTGCGTCCCTTACGCGGTTGGGCTATAATGGGAACCCCTTGATAGTTCGCCTTGATTAAAGCTTTTCCAGCAATGCCCAACATTGGTTTTACCATTTGCCACCTAGCCTCTTTCCCTTGGGTTTCCGGAGCCCGAAGGTCATCTTATTTTAACCCCCCCGGGCCAGTGCTCCTCTGAGCGTTGGTTCAAACTAGAGTCCTGTGCAGCGCCCCCTCGGGGAAACTCGAGGTTTGGTTTTAGTTGTATGGAGCGCTCATTTGAGTGTGCCCTGAGAAAGAGATATGTGCAGCTCTTATCGGGATTTGTCGGCACATTGGGGCGGTGTTGCTGGTCTTGTTTTAACCTGTCGAATTGTCTTGTTGTACCGGGTTGGCGAGTCTGATCGGTGTGTCTCGGGTGGAGGTCTATTCCTTCGTTGACCGTGAGAGCTTTCGAAAGCCGTGCCCGCGGTTATGGGCAGATGGGAATTTGTTAATGTTCGGTTGTAGATTACTTGAACTAAACTTAATTAAAATGAATCAACCGTGTGTGTTACCGTGATGGCCCCTTCTCGGCGGAGTCCGGGAAGTGGACACGGTGTTGGAGTTATGCTTGCGCAGGATGTTCCTTTAGCTTCTCGCTCGTGCTTCGCCTTCTCTTCTCGCTCTCTTTTGCGTGTAAGTTAGCCACCACATATGCTAGTCGCTTGCTGCAGCTCCACATATATTTGCCTTATCCATTCCTATGAGCTTAAATAGTTTTGATCGCGAGGGTGCGAGATTGCTGAGTCCCTGTGGCTCACAGATACTATAACTCCAGATTTCGGTCCAGGTGATTTCGCTCCAGGTGACGAGTACGAGCTCAAGTGGGAGTTCGACGAGGACTCTCAGCGTTATTATGTTTCCTTTCCCGATGATCAGTAGTGGTGCCTAGTTGGGGATCGATTCAGGGCCTTGTCGCACGTTGGGTTCTTTTCTATTTTGGCGCCGTAGTCGGGCCATGAGTGTTTGTTTGATGGATGTTATTTATGTACTCTGATGTGACGTGGCGAGTGTAAGCCAACTATGTTATCTCCCCCTTTTATTATATATTACATGGGATGTTGTAATGATTGCCTGACTTGCAACATTGCTTTCAATGCGGTTATGCCTCTAAGTCGTGCCTCGACACGTGGGAGCTATAGCCGCATCGAGGGCGTTACAATGGAGAGGAGAGGAGGTGGTTTTGGAATGGAGATGATGGAGAGGAGAGGAGGTGGTTTTGCAATGGAGAAGATCAGAAGAGGGAGAGGCGAGACAGTGGTTTTGGAATGGAGATGATGGAGAGGAGAGGAGGTGGTTTTGCAATGGAGAAGAGGGAGAGGAGCGTGCGGCAGCGATTTAGCATTGGGCGAGAGGGCCGGCGCGCTGTGACTGGATAAAAATCATAATCAATTTACCCTTCAATTAAGAAAGCGACCCCACATTAACTAGTCTCCCTTTTATTCTGGGTCATAATTGACCATGATTTTCGCACATAAAATATATGTTATACGTTGCAAAAATAATATGATCTGAAAGTACATTAAGATATGAACCAAACGATACAATTTTTTGGTGACATGCATTCACATTTTGCTTGTAACATATAGTACGTGGTCAAACTTTGACCCAAAATACGCAAAACAACAAAAAAATACTTCCAAGACCAGCGCCGCTCTTCCGCTCTTCTCCTCTTAAACCACCACTGCTCCTCTCCTGTTCCAATCTAAATCCAGCGCCACTCCTCTCCTCTTCCATTTCAAAACCACCGCCCCTCCTCTCCTGTTCCAGTCCGAAACCAACGTCGCTCCTCTCCCGTTCTAATCCAAAACCAACGCTGCTCCTCTCCTCTTCCATTCAAAAAGCACCGCTGGCGAGTGAAGGTGCTGTGGAGAAGTAGATCGATGGAGGAGTACAACCGATACGTGAGGATCGCAGACGGCGACCCTGTGAAGCTAGCTAGGATGTTGGAGATACAGTCTTGGTTTGACAACAAGGACCAACTAGCGGCGACGGCGACATCCATGGCCAAATATCTGCAACAGAGCGAAAAGGCGGCGATACTCCTGGAGGGAGTCGCGCCGGAGTACATAGAGCTGCTCCTCTGGGCCATGGAGCAAACAGATTCACCGAATCCGATCGTGAGGGAGCGGTGGTGGGAGTATCGATCCCAGATGAAGCATCCACCAGAGATTGAAGGATCAAGCATCTACAAGGTGCCGTTTGTGAGGGTGTCCTGCCAGAGCGAGCCGGTGGAGTCTTCGTCAACCGAACCCAACTACAAGAGGAGAAAAGCAGTTGGCCCAATGACGCTTCCCCGCCATCGTCTCCCTCGCCGTTCACATCGTCTCACGGGGCGGCTGTCTGCTGCCGAGGAATAGGAGGGGGCTGCCCCCTCTAGCCCAATAGTCGGGCAAGTTGTGAATTGTCAGGAGGAGCTTAGGGTTGTCAGTGTTTGCAGGTTGTGAATTTTGTTTTGTGTTGTGTATTTTGAAAGTACTTTCAGATATGAATGTATTTTGAATTTCAGATTTGCAGTATTGAGCATATGAAGAATTTTATGAATTCTAGAGATCTATTTTTAACACTTTAAAAATGTAGTTTCATAGGACTATAAAAGTGCAGACGAGAAGAAAGTGCAAGTTTCAGTTTCAAATAAGAAACTGCAAGTTCAGTTTCGGATAAGAAACTGCAACTTTCAGAGGTAGAGCATTTATATTAGCCCGGCCTTTTCAAACGGGGTTAACATCATGTTGGAAGTTTTATTCATGGTCGAAAATGGAACTACCAGCCAGTTAACATCATGCTGATCAACATTCATGCATAGCACATCTTCATATGATGCATAGTCAAAATGCCCACACAATGTCGAGTGTGCGAAACACATAGAAAACAAGGGACGAAGTTTTAAGTGTTGGACGTGGTTTTGGGCTGCCCCGTCTAGTCTTTTATTTTTAACATGTGCAGCCCACGACCTCGGATGGGAGGGCCTGTTTGTATTTTCTTAGGGCCGTCATGTATCGACCGGCCTATGGACCTCCCATCCGGGGTTTTATTTTTGGCAGCCCAATTTATGTATTTTTTTGAAGAAAACACAGAGGTCTGTTCTATTTTTCTATATAAGAATAGGAATGCCGTGTACAACTTATGTTTCCCTTCGAACTATATTATATATATTTAAATTATTTTATATGTTATTATATATTATTTTTATTGTCATCATATATTTAACAGATACTTACATATGTAAGAAAACAATATCCCAATCTTATTAACTTATAAAAATAATTTCTTAACAAATAAAATCCTGGATTGTTTTGGCACGAAAATCCTAGTGATTTTGTACAAAAGCTTGGTATGATTTAAGGACGAATGTAATAATATCACTTATTATTTAAATATATTTATAACAAAATGCTCAGCCCTTTTTTATTTTTTGATAACATTGCTGGCCCAACCCAACATTATAATTAGAATCAGCCCAGCAAAATCGTGTATTTCGAGAAAGTGCAAATGGCCTGTAATTTTTTAGGAAATAAAATAAATGGGCTGCATGGACTCTACATTAATTGTTCACCCAGCCAAGCTAATAGCTATAATTCAAAAAAAAGATCAAATTGACTGTAAATTCTGAAAAATGGGTTGAATACGTGCCACATTTTTGGAGGCTGAAATGTGGGCCAATAGGTCGAAGCCAACGCAAGTCGTTGTCAATTTAGTCAACAAATGATTCTGACATGTTAGCCATTGGATTTACATCCAACGACTGGCATCCATCTTCAATCTCTCGTCTTCTTCCTCCAGCGCCGCTGGGAGCACCTCCCGCCTCCTGCTGCTAGCAGCTCTGCTTAGCACGCTTCGCTATGAAGCGCTACTCCACCGTTGGCCAGGCCATCCCTCCACCCCTCCACACCTCATGTTCTTCTCCACCGACTGCCGAACCACACCGCACTAGAACCAGTTAACCCTCATACACCTCTCCGTCTGCTACTCTACTCCCACGTCTTCCCATCTCTGGCTCATTGTGGTTCGGGGCCTCGCCATCGTCCACCACCTTGGATGCGCTTGGCGCGGCGTGGTCAACGTGGTCAACGAACGACACCATCGGAAGTAGACTGTGTGTGGAGAGGCTGACAGCTAGGTCCACAGCCGCACACAAGGAAATGCCTCCTTATTATGCGCAAAACAATGATTCCTCCACCTGACATCTGGGACCCACCGGAAGGGCCTCTGTATTTCGCAAAAAAAACATGCCCCCCGCTGACTTGTTGGATCCACCAGCTATCTTCGCACGCAAGGAAGTGCCTCCTTATTACGCACAAAAAAATGAATACTCCCCCTGCCAGCTGGAACCCCGCATACTGGGAGGCTGACTTGTGGGCCTACCAAGTTGACGGGGCCGGAGGGCTTTGTCAACTTAGTCAATATGAATGATTCTAGCCCCTGTTACCATACGATGTTCATCCAATGGTTGTTGTGCTTCTTCAACCTCTGGTCTTCTTGCTCCAGCCGCCCAAACCACCGCCAGTCGTGCTGCGTGCTCCTGCCTCCCGTGGACGGCTGTGATGCTGCAGAGGCCTCACCGCCCCCTACTACTTCCACCGCTGGCCAGGCCATCCCTCTACTCACCCACATCCCCTGTTATTCTGCGGCGACAGCAGCCTCACACCACAGCCGAACCAGTGAACCCTCGTACTCCTCTTCGCGTGGGCATCCACTGCTGCGTCTTCCCCGGCTCCGAGTCGTCCCCTTCCTAGGCCTCGCCGTCGTCCATCGTGATACATCTCCAATGTATCTATAATTTTTGATTGCTCCATGCTACTTTATCTACTATTTTGGACCATATTGGGCTTTATTTTCCACTTTTATATTATTTTTGGGACAAACCTATTAACCGGAGGCCCAGCCCAGAATTGCTGTTTTTTTGCCTATTTCAGTGTTTCGAAGAAACGAAATATCAAACGGAGTCCAAATGGAATGAAACCTTCGGGAACGTGATTTTCTCACCAAACGTGATCCATGAGACTTGGACCCTACTCCAAGACGTAATAGAGGCGGTCACGAGTAAGGGGGCGCGCCCCCCCTAGGGCACGCCCCCTGCCTCGTGGCCCCCCTGTTGCTCCACCGATGTACTCCTTCCTCCTATATATACCTACGTATCCCCAAACGAATAGAACAGGAGCCAAAAACCTAATTCCACCGCCGCAGCCTTCAGTATCCACGAGATCCCATCTTGCGGCCTGTTCCGGAGCTCCACCGGACGGGGCATCCACCACGGAGGGCTTCTACATAAACACCATAGCTCCTCCGATGAAGTGTGAGTAGTTCACTTCAGACCTTCGGCTTCTTCTCTCTTTTTGGATCGCAATACAATGTTCTCCCCCTCTCTCATGGAGATCTATTCGATGTAAACTTCCTCTTTTTGCGGTGTGTTTGTTGCGACCGATGAATTGTGGGTTTATGATCCAACTTATCTATGAATAATATTTGAATCTTCTCTGAATTCTTTTATGTATGATTGAGTTATCTTTGCAAGTCTCTTTGAATTATCCTTTTGGTTTGGCCAACTAGATTGGTAGTTCTTGCAATGGGAGAAGTGCTTAGCTTTGGGTTCAATCTTGCGGTGTCCTTTCCCAGTGACAGAAGGGGCAGCAAGGCATGTATTGTATTGTTGCCATCGAGGATAACAAGATGGGTTTTTTATCATATTACATGAATTTATCCCTCTACATCATGTCATCTTTCTTAAGGCATTACTCTGGTTTTAACTTAATACTCTAGATGCATGCTGGATAGTGGTCGATGAGTGGAGTAATAGTAGTAGATGCAGAATCTTTTCGATCTACATGTCTTGGACGTGATGCCTATATACATGATCATACCTAGATATACTCCTAACTATGCTCAATTCTGTCAATTGCTCAACACTAATTTGTTCACCCACCATAGAATATCTATGCTCTTGAGAGAAGCCACTAGTGAAACCTATGGCCCCGGGTCTATTCTCATCATATCAATCTCCATTACCTTATTTACTTGCTTTGTTTTTACTTTGCCTTTTTCTTTTCACTTTGCATCTATCTATCAAAAATACCTAAAATATTATTTATCATCTCTATCAGATCTCACTCTCGTAAGTGACCCTGAAGGGATAGACAAGCCCTACTCGCGTTGGTTGCGAGGAGCTATCGTTTTGTGTAGGTACAAGGGACTTGTGCGTGGTCTCCTACTGGATTGACACCTTGGTTCTCAAAAACTGAGGGGAATACTTACACTACTTTGCTGCATCATCCTCTCCTCTTCGGGGAAATCCAACGCAATGCTCAAGAGGTAGCACACGGCCATGGTGCTCTTGGCGCGGCATGGTCTACGTGGTCAAGGAACCACTTCCATCGGACGTGGACTGTACGTGGAGAGGCTGACAGTTGGGTCCACGGCCGCAGCAAGGAAGTGCCTCCATATTATGCGGAAAATAATGATTCCTCCACCTGACAGCGGGGACCCATCGGACAGGCCACCGTATTTTGCGAAAAAAAGTTTCCCCCTGACTGCTGGGACCCACCAGCTACATCTTCGCACGCAAGGAAGTGCATCCGGGCAAAAAGAAAACGATTCGCCCCCCTGACTGCTGGGACCTACCAGCTACACCTTCGCACGCAAGGAAGTGCGTCCGGGCAAAAAAAATGATTCGCCCCCCTGACTGCTGGGACCCACCAGCTACATCTTCGCACGCAAAGGAAGTTTGTTCGGGCAAAAAAAATGATTCGCCCCTCTGACTGCTGGGACCCACCAGCTACATTTTCGCACGCAAGGATCTGCCTGATAGTTCGGACCCACCTGGTCGAAGCGTACGTAGCATTGTCATTCTGGTCGCGAACGTGTACGCACATATATACTGGTCGATGTAGAGGTGCGCACGTGTCGTAGTAGAGGCGCGTACTTGTCGTAGTAGAGGCGCGCACGTACCATGTAAACGTACGTACAATGGCTAGGGTGCAAGAAAGAAAATACGACCACGTACATACACACGGGCGGGGTCTCGAACGCCTACTCGCGCATATGTACATGGCTGGGTCGAAACGGAGAAACAAAGTCGTCGTCGTGTTCATGGGGAGGCAACGGAATGCGTCATGTTCATGGGGAGGCAACGGAATGCGTCGTGTTCATCGGGAGGCAACGGAATGCGTCGTGTTCATCGGGAGGCAATGGAATGCGTGGGAGCAACCGGCTTTGACGGAATAGGCGATGGAAACGAGGCCTGGCGTACCGCAGAACAGAGGAAACGGCCTTGTGTTCGACCGGCCACGTTCGGAACGGGGTCCTGTTGATCAGGAGGGGTGTGGCGTACCGCAAAACGGAGGAAACGGACCTCCTACGGTCAAAATGGGGGTCCTGTTAATCGGGAGGGGCGTGGCATACCGGAAAACGGATGAAACGGACCTCCTACGGTCGAAATAGGGGTCTTGTTGATCGGGAGGGGTGTGGCGTACCGCAAAACGGACGAAACGGACTTGTGTTGGAGCGCTACGGTCGAAACGGGGGTCTTGTTCATCGGGAGGGGTGTGGCGTACCGCAAAACGGGACTCCATGGGATACTGTTCATCTCCACCGTCGACCTCCTCCAGCCTCCATGGGCTACCATCGACCTCCTCCAGCCTCCACGGGCTCCTGTTCATCCAGCCTCCACCGCGCGCTACTCCACCGGCTACTGTTCAACCACCCCTCCACCATCTACTGTTCATCCAGCCCTCCACACCACGTGGTCCTGTTCAACCACCCCTCCACGGCCACCCCTCCACCGTCTACTGTTCATCCAGCCCTCCACACCACGGGGTCCTGTTCATCCAGAGGCAACGCCACCGCTCACTGTTCATCCAAACCCCCAACAACGCTCACTGTTCATCCAATCGATCGGCTTTAGTTAGCAGTAGTAGCGAAGGAATTGCTCCGTCGGGTTCTGTTAACAGCCATCGATCAATCGCTCGGGTTCAGTAATGCGTAGCCTGTAGTGCAATCGCTCGGGTTCAGTTAGAGCCCAACGCTTCGCTCGGGTTCAGTTAGAGCCAACGCCTCGCACACACGCGCGTACGTGTACGAGAGAAACGCGCATCGCTCGGCCCCCGACCTCCCATCGTAACTGGCAACTCCCCGAAATTTTCCTCCCCCTCGCTTCTACCATGGTTTTTTCGTCATGGACGGCCCAAAGAATATCATGCAGCTGCATCTCCTGCCCGCCCAGGACAAAAAGCCCATTTTTTGTCATATTTTTTGTCATAGAAGTAGGAGCCCACCACATCTATGATGATACCAGGTTTTGTCACAATTATCGTCATAGAAGTGTCATATGTATGACAGAAAAAAAATTCGTTCGGCCCAAAATGTCACAGATGTGTCTTTTTCTTGTAGTGATGATGAATCTCATCCAACCTCTCATCGACCAGCGAGTGTATGAAGTTATTACTCACTCCCGGTGGGGAGCATCATGGAATTGGTGATGAAGGAGGGTTGGTGATGGCGAAGACAGAAGATTCCCCTCACCGGAACCCTGAACGAACTCCAGATATGGCCTCCCGAGGAAGAACAGGAGGTGGCGGCGACTCCGTATTGTGAAACGCGGTGAAACTTTCTCCCTGATTTTTCTCTTCAAAAATAGGAATTTACAGTGCTAGAATTAGGGTCAGGGAGGCACGAGGGCCCCACAACCCACCAGAACGCGCCTTGAGGTGGTGGCACGCGTTGGTGTATCATGGCCACCCATGGCACCCCCTCCGGTGGTTCTTGATTCCTAAATCTTGTATTTATTCTAAAATAAATCTCCAAAAGGTTTCATCCAAATCCGAGAACTTTTATTTCTGCACAAAAACAAACCATGGTAGTTCTACTGAAAACAACGTCAGTTCGGGTTAGTTCCATTCAAATCATGCAAATTAGAGTCCAAAACAAGAGGAAAAATGTCAGGAAAAGTAGATACGATCGAGATGTATCAGGAGGCGGAGGTGGAGTTAGAGGAGGAGTCTGAATCTAGCGTTGCGAGTCTAGCTCTAGCTTCGGTGTTCGTTGCCAAGTCCATCTTCAACACTGAAGACAATGGTCACGTCGCTGATGCTGAAGCCAACGATGACGCCGACTCTACTCCTACCTACTGCTTCATGGCAAGAGGTGCTAAGGTAAACTGACACGATGCTTACTTTCAGGCCTCTAGTGACTCTGAATGTGAATCCAAACATAGCTATAAAACTCTTGCTAAAATT
Source organism: Triticum aestivum (assembly GCF_018294505.1). Lineage (NCBI taxonomy): Eukaryota > Viridiplantae > Streptophyta > Magnoliopsida > Poales > Poaceae > Triticum > Triticum aestivum. The sequence continues at coordinate 182,901,918 of NC_057795.1, forward strand.
GCAACTGAGCAACAAATTGCTGTGGAAAAGATTCAAAAATTGCTAGACAAAAGCGATGTCCTGTTGGAAGAGGAAATGAATCGAACTCAGTCCTTAATCAAAGACATAAAAAATCTTCGTGTTAAGTATGAGGAACTTGAAAGTAATCATGAAACTCTCTCAGCTAATCATGAGAAGCTTTCCTATGATTATCTTCAAAGAAAGCAAGATCTAGAGAAACTGAGAGAGTCTCATGAAGATATTCAAAAAGAAACCAATCTACTACTCGCTCAACAGATCAGTTCTGCTCAGGAAGTGTTTGTTCCACCTTGCTTAACATGTCTTGAGTGTGATAATGCTATCTCTACTGCTGAATGTTCCAATGTTTCTGAAGTTGCAATACCTTTAATTGCTGACGTGGTAACTGACCCCTCGTCTGAGGACACCACTACTATTGTTGATGAGAATGCCAGGTTTAAGACATTGATTGAAAGAGACATGTACAAAAGCCTCAAATGGCATCAAACTATGTGATATCCTCGAGAAATAGATTCTGAACCGAAACCCTAGGAAGGAGGGTGTTGGGTTCGAGAATAAAATGAATGTTGATGGTTCTTACTGGAAGACTGAGCAGTACCCCAAAACCACATGGGTTGCTGCAAAGGTCCCTTTAGTGGATCCATCCACCTTCCCTGGTTTCACTTGTGCTAATCCTATTATCATTGATGAGTCGTTTGACTCCAACTATAAACTATTAAAAAAATCATAACGGTGATGTGTTTGCCAGGTTTATTGGAACTAACTACGGGAATGGGTCACCTATGAAGAAGACCTGGGTTCCTAAAAATTGTCTTGAGAAGCTTCCCATGAATGTCTTCATGACAGCACCAGTGAAGAAGACAAACCCCAGACCAAAGGCTTCATATGGCCCAAAGGCTTCATACAGAAAGAGGACCTCACATGGTCACCCTAACACCAATGTTTTGGAGGGAAACTATCATTAGGCTCACGAATATGAGCGTGTTTCTTCAAACCGCTATGTTCACAAATCAAACAACTTTTCTGCTTATTCATTTGAGTACTATTCACCTCCTGCAAAACTATTTGCTTGGGCTTCAAAGCCAAAATTCTCTGATGTTGCACTAAGACTCATTGCTTATAAGCCACCCCTTTAGATGTGGGTGGTTAAGAAGAATTAACTTCTCTTGCAGGGTCGGTTCTCCAGCCGAAAATCATTGACTTCTGAAGACAGTGCTAGGGACCTGAAAATCTTGTTGGGCGCAAGATAAAATGTTAAAATGGTCTTACCATTTATTTCTCCCATGTTTTTCTTGATGACCGCCCTACCATATCCTCAACTATGCTTACCTATGATGAACGTCTCTATCGACATATGTTTGTTCTTCACAATTCTCTTGGTGAAGCCTATCCTACTAACTCCACCGTAGGGTAGCATCCGAAAGCTACTGAATGGATTATGGATACTGCTACCTCTTGAGCACTGCGTTGGATTTCCTCGAAGAGGAGAGGATGATGCAACAAAGTAGCGTAAGTATTCCCCTCAGTTTTTGAGAACCAAGGTATCAATCTAGTAGGAGACCTCGCACAAGTCCCTCGTACATACACAAAACGATAGCTACTCGCAACCAACGCGATTAGGGGTTGTCAATCCCTTCACGGTCACTTACGAGAGTGAGATCTGATAGAGATGATAAATAATATTTTTGGTATTTTTGATAGATAGATGCAAAGTAAAAAGTAAAAGGCAAGGTAAAAGCAAAGCAAGTAAATAAAGCGATAGAGATTGATATGATGAGAATAGACCCTGGGGCCATAGGTTTCACTAGTGGCTTCTCTCAAGAGCATAGATATTCTACGGTGGGTGAACAAATTACTGTTGAGCAATTGACAGAATTGAGCATAGTTATGAGTATATCTAGGCAATGATCATGTATATAGGCATCACGTCCAAGACAAATAGATCGAAACGATTTTGCATCTACTACTATTACTCCACTCATCGACCGCTATCCAGCATGCATCTAGAGTATTAAGTTAAAAATAGAGTAACGCCTTAAGCAAGATGACATGATGTAGAGGGATAAATTCATGCAATATCGTAAAAAACCCATCTTGTTATCCTCGATGGCAACAATACAATACGTGCCTTGCAACCCTTTCTGTCACTGGGTAAGGACACCGCAACATTGAACCCAAAGCTAAGCACTTCTCCCATTGCAAGAACTACCAATCTAGTTGGCCAAACCAAAAGGATAATTCGAAGAGACTTGCAAAGATAACTCAATCATACATAAAAGAATTCAGAGAAGAATCAAATATTTTCCATAGATAATACTAGATCATAAACCCACAATTCATCGGTCTCAACAAACACACTGCAAAAAGAAGATTACATCAAATAGATCTCCACGAGAGAGGGGGAGAACATTGTATTGAGATCCAGAAAGAGAGAACAAGCCATCTAGCTACTAGCTATGGACCCGAAGGTCTAAAGTAAACTACTCACACTTCATCGGAGGGGCTATGGTGTTGATGTAGAAGCCCTCCGTGGTGGATGCCCCCTCCGGCGGAGCTCCGGAACAGGCCCCAAGATGGGATCTCGTGGATACAGAAGGTTGCGGCAGTGGAATTAGGTTTTTGGCTCCTATTCTGATCGTTCGGGGATACGTAGGTATATATAGGAGGAAGGAGTACGTCGGTGGAGCAACAGGGGGCCCACGAGGTAGGGGCATGCCCAAGGGGGGCGCCCTCCACCCTCGTGACCACCTCTGGCACTTCTTGGAGTAGGGTCCAAGTCTCCTGGATCACGTTCGGCGAGAAAATCATGTTCCCGAAGGTTTCATTCCGTTTGGACTCCGTTTGATATTCCGTTTCTTCGAAACACTGAAATAGGCAAAACAACAGCAATTCTAGGCTGGGCCTCCGGTTAATAGGTTAGTCCCAAAAATAATATAAAAGTGGAAAATAAAGCCCAATATAGTCCAAAACAGTAGATAAAGTAGCATGGAGCAATCAAAAATTATAGATACGTTGGAGACATATCAGGCATCCCCAAGCTTAATTCCTGCTCGTCCTCGAGTAGGTAAATGATAAAAAAGAATTTTTGATGCGGAGTGATACTTTGGCATAATTTCAATGTAAATCTTCTTAATTGTCATATGAATATTCAGATCCGAAAGATTCAAGACAAAAGTTCATATTGACACAAAAATAATAATACTTCAAGCATACTAATCAAAGCAATCATGTATTCTCAAAATAACATGGCAAAAGAAAGTTCATCCCTACAAAATCATATAGTTAGGCTATGCTTCATTTTCGTCACACAAAGATGTTCCCAACTTCTATACCCCCGATGACAAGCCAAGCAATTGTTTCATACTCAAATAATCTCAAACTTTTTCAACCTTCACGCAATACATGAGCGCGAGCCATGGATATAGCACTGTGGGTGGAATAGAATATGATGATGAGGATTGTGTGGAGAAGAAAAAAAGGAGAAAGTCTCACATTGACGAGGCTAATCAACGGGCTATGGAGATGCCCATCAATTGATGTCAACATGAGGAGTAGGGATTGCCATGCAACGGATGCACTAGAGCTGTGAATGCTGAACAAAAGAAAACTAGTGGGTGTGCATCCAACTCGCTTGCTCACGAAGACTTAGGGCATTTGAGGAATCCCATCGTAGGAATATACAAGCCAAGTTCTATAAAGAAAAATTCCCACTAGTATAAAAAGACAACTTATGAGACTCACTACATGAAGAACAAGGTGCTACTTTGAAGCACAATATATGGGACTCACTACATGAAGGACAAGGTGCTACTTTGAAGCACAAGTGTGGAAAAAGAGATAGTAGCATTGCCCTTTTTCTGTTCTTTTTTTTCTCTTTTTCTTTTTTTTGGGGCTTTCTTTTTTTTGGAATTTGTTTTTTTGGGCAATGCTCTAATAATGATGATCATCACACTTCTATTGATTACAACATAAGGATTACAACTCGAAACTCAGAACAAGATATGACTCTATATGAATGCCTCCGGCGGTGTACCGGGATGGTGCAATGAATCAAGAGTGACATGTATGAAAAATAATGCATGGTGGCCTTGCCACAAATACGATGTCAACTACATGATCATGCAACGGCAATATGACGAAAGTAATGTATGTCATGATGATGATGGTGGAAGTTGCATGGCAATATATCTCGGAATGGGTATGGAAATGCCATAATAGGTAGGTATGGTGGCTGTTTTGAGGAAGATATAAGGAGGTTTATGTGTGATAGAGCATATCGTATCACGGGGTTTGGATGCACCGACGAAGTTTGCACCAACTCTCAAGGTGAGAAAGGGCAATGCACGGTACCGAAGATGCAAGCAAAGGCGGAAAGGTGAGAGTGCGTATAATCCATGGACTCAACATTAGTCAAAAGAACTCATATACTTATTGCAAAAATTTAGAAGCCATCAAAAATCAAGTACTACGCGCATGATCCTAGGGGGATAGATTGGTAGGAAAAGACCATCGCTCGTCCCCGACCACCACTCATAAGGATGCACAAGCCAGGTACACTTCATGTTTCAAATTTGTTACACAACTTTAACCATACGTGCATGCTACGGGACATGCAAACTTCAACAAAAGTATTTCTCAAATTCACAATTATCCAACTAGCACGACTTTGATATTATCATCTCCATATCTCAAAACAATTATCAAGCATCAAACTTATCTTAGTGTTCAATTCACTCAAAAGAAAGTTTCACATATCTTGAACACTAAGTATATTAACATTAAGCAAACTACCATGCTATTAATGACTCTCAAAATAATCTAAGTGAAGCATGAGAGATCAATAGTTTTCTTTAAAAAAAATCCACCACCATTCTCTAAAAGATATAAGTGAAGCATATTGCAAAAATTATCATGCTCAAGAGATATAAGTGAAGTACTATGAGCAAAACTATCAAGCTCAAAAGATATAAGTGAAGCACATAGAGTATTCTAACAAATTCCAAATCATGTATGGCTTTCTCAAAAGATGTGTACAGCAAGGATGATTGCGGTAAACTAACAAGCAAAGACGCAAATAATACAAGATGCTCCAAGCAAAACACATATCATGTGGTGAAAAAAAATATAGCTCCAATTAAATTACCGATGGAAGTGGACGAAAGAGGGGATGCCTTCCGGGGCATCCCCAAGCTTTGACTTTTTGGTGTCCTTGGATTATCTTGGGGGTGCCATGGGCATCCCCAAGCTTAGGCTCTTGCCACTCCTTGTTCCATAATCCATCAAAAGAATTCACCCAAAACTTGAAAACTTCACAACACAAAACTCAACAGAAATCTCATGAGCTCCGTTAGAGAAAGAAAACAAAGAACTACTTAAGGTACTGTAATGAACTCATTATTTATTTATATTGGTGTTAAACCTACTGTATTCCAACTTCTATATGGATTATAAATTATTTTACTAGCCATAGATTCATCAAAATAAGCAAACAACACCCGTAAAACAGAATCTGTCAAAAACAGAGCAGTCTGTAGAAATCTGTAATTAACGCAAACTTCTGGAACTCTAAACATTCTACCAAAATAGGAAGTCCTGGAACATTTGTTCATTGAACAGAAGCAAAAATAATAAGCACAAAAGCCCATTCCTGTGATTTAACAAAATTATATTCGTGCATGCAAAGTTTCTGTTTTTCAGCAGAATCAAATCAACTATCATCGTAGGTTATCCTATAGGTTCTACTTGGCACAAACACTAATTAAAACATAAAACCACATCAAAACAGAAGGTTGATGGATTATTTATTCCTAAACAGAAGCAAAAACAAAAAAACACAAAATAAAATTGAGTTACCTCCCAACAAGCACTATCGTTTAACGCACCTAGCTAGGCATAAAAGCAGGGATAGATCTAGGTATTGCCATCTTTGGTAGGCAATCCATAAGTGGATATCATGATAGATTCATATGGGAATTTTATTTTCTTCCTAGGGAAGTGTTCCATGCCCTTCTTTAAGGGAAATTGGAATCTAATATTCCCTTCCTTCATATCAATAATTGCATCAATCATTTTAAGGAAAGGTCTACCAAGAATAATAGGACATGAAGGATTGCAATCTATATCAAGAATGATAAAATCTACGGGCACATAATTCCTATTTGCAACAATAAGAACATCATTAATTCTTCCCATAGGCTTTTTAATAGTGGAATCTGCAAGATGCAAGTTTAGAGAGCAATCATTAAAATCACGGAAATCTAGCAAATCACATAATGTTTTGGGAATAGTAGAGACACTAGCACCCAAATCACACAAAGCATGAAACACATAATATTTAATTTTAATTTTAATAGTAGGTTCCCACTCGTCATAGAGTTTTCTAGGGATAGAAACTTTCAACTCAAGTTTTTCTTCATAAGATTGCATCAAGGCATCAACAATGTGTTCGGTAAAGGCCTTATTTTGACTATAAGCATGAGGAGAATCTAGCACAGATTGAAACAATGAAATACAACCAATCAAAGAGCAATTTTCATAATTAAATTCCTTGAGATCCAAAATAGTGGGTTTAGCAACATCTAGGTTTTTATTTCTTTCAATCCCACTTTCATCAATTTCATCAAGATCTAGAAACTCCGAATTCTTAGAACGCCTTCTAGGTAAAGGAAGATCATATTCTGTTTCATCAAGATTCATATTGCAAAACAAAGATTTAATGGGGGACACATCAATAACTTTTAGATCTTCATCTTGATTTTCATAGGAATTGGAAGAACACGCTTTAATAAAGGCATCTTTGGAAGCACGCATCCTAGCGGTTCTTTCTTTGCACTCATCAATGGAAATTCTCATGGCTTTGAGAGACTCATTGATATCATGCTTATAAGGGATAGATCTAAGCTTTAAAGAATCAATTTCAAGAGAAATTCTATCAACGTTCCTAGCCAAATAATCAACTTTAAGCAATTTCTCTTCAAGCAAAGCATTAAAATTCTTTTGTGAATTCATAGATTCTTTAACACTACTCTCAAATTCAGAGGGCATTTTATTAAAATTTCCATAATAGTTGTTGTAGGAATTTCCATAATTATTAGAAGGATTACTAGGATAAGGCCTATGATTAAAATTCCCTCTATAAGCATTGTTTCCGAAACTATTCCTACCAACAAAATTCACATCCATAGATTCATTATTATTCTCAAGCAAAGTAGATAAAGGCATATCATTGGGATCAAGAGGAGTATTTTTAGGAGCAAACATCTTCATAAGTTCATCCATCTTTTCACTCAAAACTTTGATTTCTTCTATAGCATGCACTTGTTTACTAGAAAATCTTTCGGTGTGCCATTGAGAATAATTAGCCATAATATTATCAAGCAATTTTGTAGCATCTCCTAACATAATTTCCATAAACATGCCACCCGCGGCCGAATCAAAAAGATTTCTAGAAGCAAAATTCAATCTGGCATAAAAAATTTGTATGATCATCCATAAATTCATACCATGAGTAGGGCAATTGTGAAGCCTCAATTTCATTCTTTCCCAAGATTGGACAACATGCTCATGATCAAGTTGTTTAAAATTCATAATATCGTTCCTAAGAGTGATGATCTTAGCAGGAGGAAAATACTTATAGATAAAAGCATCTTTGCACTTGTTCCAAGAATCAATACTATTTTTAGGCAAAGATGAAAACCAAACTTTAGCAAGATCTCTAAGTGAAAACGGAAATAACTTCAATTTGACAATATTGTTATCCGTATCTTTCTTCTTTTGCATATCACACAAATCAACAAAATTATTTAGATGAGTAGCGGCATCTTCACTAGGAAAGCCGACGAATTGATCTTTCATAACAAGATTCAGCAAAGCGGTATTGATTTCACAAGACTCATCATTATTAAGAGGAGCAATCGTAGTACTAAGGAAATCATTATTATTGGTATTCGAGAAATCACACAATTTGGTATTATCTTGCGCCATGGCAACAAGTAATCCAACACACAAGCAACAGAAAGGCAACGGGAAAAAGGCAAACGGGAAAGAGAGGAGGAGATTGGGAAAGAGAGGGCAAATAAAATGGCAAGGGTGAAGTGGGGGAGAGGAAAACGAGAGGCAAATGGCAAATAATGTAATGCGAGAGATAGGGATTGTGATGGGTACTTGGTATTGTTGACTTGCTTGCGTGAGCCTCCCGGGCAATGGCGCCAGAAATTCTTCTTGCTACCTCTTGAGCACTGCGTTGGATTTCCCCTAAGAGGAGAGGATGATGCAGCAAAGTAGCGTAAGTATTTCCCTCAGTTTTTGAGAACCAGTAGGAGAACACGCACAAGTCCCTCGTACCTACACAAAACGATAGCTACTCGTAACCAACACGATTAGGGGTTGTCAATCCCTTCACGGTCACTTACGAGAGTGAGATCTGATAGAGATGATAAATAATATTTTTGGTATTTTTGATAGATAGATGCAAAGTAAAAAGTAAAAGGCAAGCTAAAAGCAAAGCAAGTAAATAAAGCGATAGAGACTGATATGATGAGAATAGACCCAGGGCCATAGGTTTCACTAGTGGCTTCTCTCACGAGCATAGATATTCTACGGTGGGTGAATAGATTACTGTTGAGCAATTGATAGAATTGAGCATAGTTATGAGTATATCTAGGCAATGATCATGTATATAGGCATCACGTCCAAGACAAGTAGATCGAAACGATTCTGCATCTACTACTATTACTCCACTCATCGACCGCTATCCAGCATGCATCTAGAGTATTAAGTTAAAAACAGAGTAACGCCTTAAGCAAGATGACATGATGTAGAGGGATAAATTCATGCAATATGATAAAAAACCCATCTTGTTATCCTCGATGGGAACAATACAATACGTGCCTTGCAACCCTTTCTGTCACTGGGTAAGGACACCGCAATATTGAACCCAAAGCTAAGCACTTCTCCCATTGCAAGAACTACCAATCTAGTTGGCCAAACCAAAAGGATAATTCGAAGAGACTTGCAAAGATAACTCAATCATACATAAAAGAATTCAGAGAAGAATCAAATATTTTCCATAGATAATATTGGATCATAAACCCACAATTCATCGGTCTCAACAAACACACCGCAAAAAGAAGATTACATCGAATACATCTCCACGAGAGAGGGGGAGAACATTGTATTGAGATACAAAAAGAGAGAAGAAACCATCTAGCTACTAGCTATGGACCCGAAGGTCTGAAGTAAACTACTAACACTTCATCGGAGGGGCTATGGTGTTGATGTAGAAGCCCTCCATGGTGGATGCCCCTCGTGGGGGGGCGCGCCCTCCACCCTCGTGACCACCTATGGCACTTCTTGGAGTATGGTCCAAGTCTCCTAGATCACGTTCGGTGAGAAAATCACGTTCCCGAAGGTTTCATTCCGTTTGGACTCCGTTTGATATTCTATTTCTTTGAAACACTGAAATAGGCAAAAAAAGCAGCAATTCTGGGCTGGGCCTCCGGATAATAGGTTAATCACAAAAATAATATAAAAGTCGAAATTAAAGCCCAATATAGTCCAAAACAGTAGATAAAGTAGCATGGAGCAATCAAAAATTATAGATACGTTGGAGACGTATCAGATACTGGATGCACTAACCACATGACTGGTGATTGAATTCTTCTCATGGATTCTACTCTTAGACCATCCACAAAAAGCCATATCACATTTGCTGACCCTGGTGAAAGCAAGGTATTGGGTCTATGTAGAGTTGCTATCTCAAAGGATCAACACATGGATAAAGTTATGCTTGTTGAATCCATTGGATACAACTTAATGTCGGTCTCAATGCTTTGTGATCTTGATATGATTGTGATATTTTGAAAATATCGATGTCTTCTACTAATGGCTTCTGGTAAATCTTGAGTCTTATAAGGTTATCGAAGAGGTGATCTTTATATGGTAGATTTCTTTGCAGGACCACAACTTCCGTATGTATTCTAGAAAAGCTTCAGAGTGCTGGCTTTGTCATGGAAGGCTAGGACATGCGGGCATGAGGAACTTGCACACTCTCATGGAGAAGAAGCATATAATTGGCATCAAGGGCATCAAGTTCAAGAAGGACCATCTATGTGGTGCTTGCGAAGCTGGGAAGATGACTAGGGCAAAACATCCCTCAAAGTCAATCATGATGACTTCACATCCCTTCGAGCTGCTTTACATGCACTTATTTGGCCCTACTCACTACTCTACCCTTACTACCACTACACATCTTTACGACTTCGTAATTGTTGATGATTACTGTAGATATACTTGGGTGCATATAATTCTCTATAAGACTGAGGTGCAGGATGTCGTCAGACGATTCGCCAATTGTGCCATGACCAACTATGGCATCAAGATCAAGCACATCAGGATTGACCATGACACCGAATTCAATAACACTGGTGAAAGGATTGATATGGTTGACTAGAGGGGGGGGGGGGTGAATAGGCAACTAACAATTTTAGCTTTTCTTTACCAAATTAAAGTTAGCATCAAAGTAGGTTGTCTAGATGTGCAACTAGGTGAACAACCTACATGATGCAACAACAACAAGCACACAAGCAAGCAAAGGATACAACACAATATAAGCTTGCACAAGTAAAGGTGAGAGATAACCAAGAGTGGAGCCGGTGGAGACGAGGATGTTTTACCTAAGTTCCTTCCCTTTGAGAGGAAGTACGTCTCCGTTGGAGCGGTGTGGAGGCCCAATGCTCCCCAAGAACCCACTAGGGCCACCGTATTCTCACGCCCTCACACAATGTGATATGCCGTGATTCCACTATTGGTGCCTTGAAGACGGCGACCGAACCTTTACAAACAAGGTTGGGGTTATCTCCACAACTTAATTGGAGGCTCCCAACGACATGACGAAGCTTCACCACAATGGAATATGGATCTGCGGTGACCTCAACCATCTAGGATGCTCAAACACCCAAGAGTAACAAGATCCACAAGGGATTAGTGGGGGGAATCAAATTTCTCTTAGTGGAAGTGTAGATCGGGGCCTTCTCAACCAAAGCCTATAGAAAATCAACAAGTTTGATTGGCTAGGGAGAGAGATCGGGTGAAAGTGGAGCTTTGAGCACAAGTGGAGCTTGGGGAGGGAAGAGGTGGTTAACTTGGGGAAGAAAACCTACTTTATATAGTGGGGGGGAGATCCAACCGTTACCTGTCGGCGTTCTGGGAACGGGGGTCCCCACACTTGCCTGCCTGCGGCCTGCGGCGTGGCTCAAGGGAGGCCCAGCACAGCCCATCTTCATCGACACAAACTCAAGACCCTCGCGAGGGGCCAAGCCTCGCGGGGCGGATGACAAGGAGCTTCCTCAGGCACGGCCTCATCAGGTGGGCTCGAGAGGAGGCGGAGAGTTCAAGGCAGGGTACCTCATGAGGTGCCCATGATGCAAGCCATGACGACCAAGGGCGCGAGTCGGGCGCCAGCCCGCGCAGTGTCCTCCTTTCCTCTTTGGTGCAAAGGGAGCAAGCGCAGGCGGGAGTATCAAGCAAAGGCATCCATTTCGGTGCAACGAGACCAAGACCAGCCCAACGGTAGGGGAGAAGTCATTGTGGAGCCCAAGCAGGCGTCACCACCAGAGCCTTTGAGAGGAGAGGACCAACTTTGGTCAGGATAAGTGTACCCGCTGTTCCCCTTCAAAATGGCCAATTGTTGGTGCCCTTCCCGCTCAATATTGGGGGAAGAGGCCCAGGGCCTTTGCCTATAAATAGGACTAGCCACCCCCAGGGTAGGGCATCCTGAATCGGGACCCGACCTAGCAATTGGGATCCTCACCAAGAAACCAGTAGATAGAGCGATTGAACTCCTCCTAGCAGTTCGTCGCACCAGCCAAGAACAGACCCTCGCGAGGCTGTTCTCCCTTGTATTGTTCATCATCAGCCCAAGAGGCAATCCACCACACCACACACTGGAGTAGGGTATTACACCACAATGGTGGCCTGAACCAGTATAAATCTTGTGTCTCTTGTGTTGTTCTGTTTGGTAGTTTAGATCCTAGCGATTCGGCGAGGAACAGGCAGGCAGAAGGTTGAATCTCCGTGCGCACCCCAGAGTTCGAACCTCAAGGGTCTGCCGGAACCCAAAATCCGATATTTGGCGCGCCGGGTAGGGGTGCGCCGGGATCCGCCTTCTGCCACTTCGTGTCCTGTCGCATCATCATCACCATGTCCGGCGACCAGGCGGGCAACCCTGATCCCTGGGCGGCTTGGCCCGCCCGCGCAGAGCCGCTCGCCCCGGGCGACCCCATGCCCCAGGCAGCTCGCGGTCCGCAGGGTGCTGCGGGCTGTGGGCGACGAGGACAGGCCTCGACAGCTCTAACACCGCGGCAGACGTGGTCGGAAGCGAGGGCCTCCAACCACGCCGCGGCCACGACGCCGTACACCCGCCGGGAGCAGGCGAACTCAAGGGCCGCGCTCACGGTGGCCCGAGAGCTGCTGCAGTGTAGGCTGATGGAAGGCGGCCGTGACGTGCTGCTAGAGCGGGTGGCAGAGCTCCTGGTCTTCGCCGCCTCGGGGGCTCACCACTTCTGCACTCAGCTCCCGTCTCAGGCCCAGGGCGGCCCGCGCGGGGGCCCCACATGCAACCGCGGGCTCCAAGACTACTCCAACACCAGCAAAGCTGTCAGCACAGGGTCGGCGGCAGCACCGACTTCGCTCCGCGCAAGTGAAGAAGGACTCATCGTGACCCACGGCCCCCGCGGGCCGCCGCGCTACCATCACCAGTTTGGCAAGTCAAGCAGAGCTGCATGGCACGCGGAGCCCTATGGCGCAGCCTTCTGGGTAACGGCCCCAGAAGAGTACGTGCCCCACATGATGGACCAAGGGCACCCGCGTGAGGGCGAACAACGCTGCTCCTCAGCCCAAGTTGGGGGGGACGAGGCGCCAGAAGCTGAGCTCTTCTAGGAACCCAGGGACGGCCCCGCCGGCCATGCTGGAAGCGGCGATTATCCGGTACCACTAATCCCTCAGGAGCAGGCATACACTAATCATGGGTCGCAGGAGGTGCAGGTCGCCACAGCGAGCAGCTGCCCCGCTCCAGCAGTCTCTTACCCCTCAAGAGGAGGGCGTCGGGGGCTGTAGGAGAGGGGCCGAGATCCGACATCACCACCGTGGCGTTCGGAGCAAGGCGTTCCCAGGAGGTAGGCCCTCCGCTGGGGAGGTGCCTCAGGGCCTGCCCCTGGCAGAGGACCCGTGGTCGTCGGGGGAACCGCTGGCGACCGCTCTACCCCATCGGTGGCGTCCTGGTTTCCGGTCGTCGTTGATGGCACTAGAGTGTGGCACAAGGTGGGGCCCTCGTCTAGCAATATGAAGCAAGGCCGGTACCTGTGAAGAAGGCCTAGTGCCTGTGAAGCTCGCCGCCCCGTGACACTCTCACGTAATAATGAGTGGGGCTGTACATGCCCCGGAGTCTCAGGGGTGCCGGTCTCAGGCCCTGGGGCTCCCTCCCACGCCCAGTGGCAGCACTTAGCTCCGCGCTGGTGAGAAGACATCCAAGACTAGACTAGGTGCCGGACGCGGCCTTTCGTTTGCTTTCGTTGCTTTTCCCTTGGTTGTTGCTTTCCCCCGCTGGATTTAAGTTGAACTCGAATTTGAGATTTGCGTGTGTTAGGGAACGGGTGCTTAGTCTCGTTCGAGCAATCTCTCGCATTTCGGTTACAACCTTGCCTCAGCTGCCTCCCCTCGTGAGCCCCTCGCGAGCTGGGTCTGGCCTAGCTTGCGTGCAGCCCAGACTGCTGCCGTCATATCCCCTCAGGAGGTTCTTCACTGCAGATCCTATGGATTCGATCAGGAGGCATTCGAGGCACCACAGCCTCCCACAAATTATCTGAGGACCCACGCGGGACAAAGGTAAACTAACCAGCCCGCTTGTCACCCAGCCAATCACTTGGCACGGGCCTATGGGCGATGTAGCATTAACTAGTGCGCTAAACATTGGTTTTACATAAGGGGCACCCCTCCCAAAAATTCTCTCACAACCATCAGGACAAAAGCCTGAGTTCTATTCATGCAGGGTAAGGAAACAGGAGCAACGCGCTGTTAGTCGGATAAATCCCCCAATGCATCCTCAGGAACACCACCCGAACCGTTGCTGGCGTCGCTGGCCTCGCCATCACCCTCAGCTTGGTCGTCGGCGGCGTCAGGGCCGTTCACCACGCCGCCCTCGTCGGCGGCCACGATCACGCCATCATCATCTGAAGCGAAGGCCCTGACAAGGGCATCCACATTGTCCTCTACCCAGTACTCCAGGTCATCTCGGACGGCCTGGGGGACTGGGGCGATGGCGGCGTCAAAGTTGAAGTGAGGATCCATGTTCCGGAGATGGCTGAAGACGCGGGAAAAGGCGCGCCCGAGTAGGGCTCGGCTCCTCTCCTCCACCAACCTGTTGGCACGGACCGACCGCGCCTCCAGCTGCGTCACGATGTCGGTGAAGAACTGAAGGTTGCCGGCATAGTTAATGGCACGCGGCTCGCTGACGGCCACCTCGCAGATGTTACCTAAGGCCGTGTTGGCCCTCTCACGAAGCATGCTAAGCATGGGGGCGTGCTCGTGTTCCAAGATCCGCCGCTGACGCATCTCGTCCGCATTCTGACGGGCGACGACCTCAGCCTCAACCACCTATTGGCGAAGAAGAAGCACTTCGGCATGGGAAGCAGTTGACTCCCCCTGCGCCACCTCGAGTGCGGCACGCAAGGCATCAGCCCGCTGCGTCGCTTCCTCCAGCTTGGTCCTCAGGACAGTGGTCCTACCTTCGGCCTCGGTCCGGACCAACTCCAGCCTTTCCTTGAACTCGCGCTCGAGGTTGAGGCGCGCCATCGCCACCCGACGTCCGACCTCCTCTGAGACATGGGCTTCCCGCGCAGCGACATCGTCCTCCACCTGTGTCACCCAGCGCTCCCTTGTCTCCAGGCGCTCGTACTCACGTGCGCGTTCGGCAGCTTCCAGCGTCAGCGCCACCTCACGCTTCTGGAGCTCCGCTGGGTCGCCAGAGGCCACCTTCATCGACGCAAGGGCCGCCTCACACAGCTCCACCTGCTCCTCCAGTGAGCGGCACCGAGCCAGGAGTTCCCGTGCCCGCTCCTCCGTGGCCTCTCGCCGCCGGTCAGCTTCCCGGGCCTCTTCAATAGCCCGGGAACGGGCCTCCCGAGAGGCCACCAGCGACACCTTGGGCTCCTTATCGTCGAGGTCACACTGGCGGCGCGCAAGGGTGACAGCTGCCTCCAGCTCGCGCCTCGCTGCCACCAGGCGCAAGCCCTCGGCCTCAAGGTGCGCGTCCTCATCAGCAAGCTCTTCACCAAGCAGGCTCACGGCGTCAGCCGCCCTCCGGAGAAACCCTTGGCAAAGAGCGCGACGCTCCCGGGCGCGC
The DNA here is from genome assembly GCF_018294505.1 of Triticum aestivum. Taxonomy (NCBI): domain Eukaryota; kingdom Viridiplantae; phylum Streptophyta; class Magnoliopsida; order Poales; family Poaceae; genus Triticum; species Triticum aestivum. The sequence goes on from NC_057795.1 coordinate 182,917,333, forward strand.
TCGAGTACGTCTTCCACACCATCATCCGCCCCAAGCGTGCACCGTGGGGCGCGAATCAGCACTCCCCTCCCAGGTAGGGGGCTGGGGGCTGGCTCCCTTGAGGCGACCGGGCACGCCCTGCCAGAAGCCCGACCTGAAGCCAGTCCATCTCCGGGTGAAGAGCGCAGGGAGTACCCCAACCAATCACGGTCCACCACCAGGCGAGAAGCCCATGCCAAGCTGGCTATGCCACGAGAAGGCTCGCGAAGGAAGACTGCGGGGAGCGCAGGGCCGCGTTGTGCCTCGGGATGGCTCGTCTCACCAACCGGCCTCACCACAAGGGCCCGGCTGCTCGGAACGATCGAAGACGGCAGAGAGGGCGGAGGCAAGGGGGATGGCTCCTCATCCACCCCCGTGAGCTCGGAAGGAAGGGCCTTGCAGAGCAAGGATCAGAACAAGCAACAGAAGAATTAGGAATAGGGAAGGGAGAAGGCTTACCCGTCGATGGCGAAGTACTTCCTACGCTTCACTAGGCGGCAAGGGTAACCATCGCCCAGGGCCTCCCTCCTCTTCCGGAGGGCCTCAAAGTCCACTCGGAAGCGACCCAAGAGTTGAGCGCAGGGGTCAGCCTGCGACGAAGACGGAGCACCGAGGCAACCCGCGTCGGGGGCGTCTGCCTGATGCGCGCCGCCGGTCGCCTCACCAAGAAAAGCAGCTGGGGCCTCGGGGGCCTCAGCCGCAGGCACTACGGGCGGCCGCTTGCCACCTTCAGCTACGACAGCACGGGCCTCAGGGGCTGCTCCCTCATGAGCACCGCCCAGTACTGTCGCCTCGGCGGGGGCACCCTCGGCCTCCCGAGGCTCATGCCTCCCTGCTCCGCCACTTGAGGAAGAGTCACCTTGGCCGGCTGCAAGGGCGACCACCACCACTGGGTTCTCGCGAAGCCCTTGGAGGCCAGCAGGGCGCGGCCCCCATTCATCGAAAATGGGCATCTGGCCCATGAAGTCACCTCTATTCGAGCAGAGGTACAGCAAGGCCCCCCCTTGCCGAATGCCGCCGGGGGAAGGATCCCCAGTCAAGACCAAGAGCACCTTCCGCAGCGCTTCAGGCGTTAGGTCCTCTTCCTGGAGCCGCATACGATCCCCACAACCGCTGAAGGCCCACGTCCGATGAGAATGGCGTTGGAGAGGGGCGACACAGCGTAGCAAGAACTCCTTCACCACGTTGGGCGCTGTCACGCGGAGCTCCTTCAAGAACTCGAAGCGATGCCAGACGAAGGCGAGCCGGGGGCTCGCGAGCGTCTCCTAGCCCCAGCCTGAGTTGGGGACAGCAGGCGGAGATGGCTCCGTCAGCAGGGGGCTGGGCACCCCTACGTCCACATACAACCACCGCTCGTGAAACCCAGGCATGGGCGGAGGAAGACTGAAGTCAATCCCTGAAGCCGCTGTCTCAGGCGCAGGGACGAAGCTCACGCACCCTGAGCATTGGGTGGGGTCGGCAAGGCGCAGAGAGAAGAAGTGGTGTAGCAAGGCAACCGAAGGAATGATGCCCATCATTGCCTCACAAACGAAAGCGAAAACCGCAAGAAGGGTGATGGATTCAGGACCCAGATGCATCATATGGATCTGATAATGGGAAAGCACGGCGTTGAAGAAATCAGAAAAGGGGGGAACCAGTCCCGCCCATAGGGCGTCGGCGAAGTACCGGACCTCGGTGGGAATCCTGTTAACGGAGAAGCGAGAAGCGGGCCAGGCTGTCGTCCTCCCGCACTCGTTGAAGATGGTGGCCAGGGCCGAGCTGACCTTGCCCAGGCCTTCTTGATTGATTATGACCGGCCAATCGACGACAGGGGCCGCCGACGGTGATGAGCGAGGCAGCGGGATGGGCTTCTTCCCTCTTCCCTTCCTCGGCGGAGCCATGACGGCAGAAAGGGGAGGGGAAAGGTTCGAGATTGGATTGGATGCGGAAGCTGGAGTTCGAGAGGAGAAAGGACAGAGAGCGTTCAAGCAGCAGAAAGGGGAGCGGCTGTGTGCGGCAGCGAGTCCGCCTAGCAAGGCATAAAATAAGGAAGCGTGGGGGAACAGTGCCGCCCACGTCCAATCAACCGCCACGTGGCACCCAAGGCCGCAGGCTGTTAGGGCCCGCGACGCTTCGCACTTGCCCTTTCGCCTCTCTGCTCGGCCAAGTCCGGGCGCGCCGTGTGCCCGGGGGCTACTGTCGGCGTTCTGGGAACGGGGGTCCCCAGACTTGCCTGCCTGCGGCCTGCGGCGTGGCTCAAGGGAGGCCCAGCACAACCCATCTTCATCGACACAAACTCAAGACCCTTGCGAGGGGCCAAGCCTCGCGGGGCGGACGACAAGGAGCTTCCTCAGGCACAACCTCATTAGGTGGGCTCGCGAGGAGGCAGAGAGTTTAAGGCGTGGTACCTCGTGAGGTTCCCATGACGCAAGCCATGACGACCAAGGGCACTAGTCGAGCGCCAACCTGCGCACTGTCCTCCTTTCCTCTTTGGTGCAAAGGGAGCAAGCGCAGGCGGGAGCATCAAGCAAAGGCATCCATTTCAGTGCAACAAGACCAAGACCAGCCCAACGGCAGGGGAGAAGTCATTGTGGAGCCCAAGCAGGCGTCACCACCACAGCCTTTGACAGGAGAGGACCAACTTTGGTCAGGATAAGTGTACCCGCTGTTCCCCTTCAAAATGGCCAATTGTTGGCGCCCTTCCCGCTCAATATTTGGGGAAGAGGCCCAGGGCCTTTGCCTATTAATAGGACTAGCCACCCCCAGCGTAGGGCATCCTGAATTGGGACCCGACCTAGCAATTGGGATCCTCACCAAGAAACCAGTAGATAGAGCGATTGAACTCCTCCTAGCAGTTCGTCGCACCAGCCAAGAACAGACCCTCGCGAGGCTGTTCTCCCTTGTATTGTTCATCATCATCCCAAGAGGCAATCCACCACACCACACACTGGAGTAGGGTATTACACCACAATGGTGGCCTGAACCAGTATAAATCTTGTGTCTCTTGTGTTGTTCTGTTTGGTAGTTTAGATCCTAGCGATTCGGCGAGGAATAGGAAGGCAGAAGGTTGAATCTCCGCGCGCACCCCAGAGTTCGAACCTCAAGGGTCTGCCGGAACCCGAAATCCGACATTACCCACTTATTCATCCCACGATATGCGGTACTACCGCACAGACTCACGGTACTACTGCAAGAGCTTGTGGTACTACCGCTAGACCGTGCTGTACTACCGCTCGTGTGGCAGAGACCGGACGATGCCTTGTTGCATATAGCAATGAGTGGTAGAACCACCGGAGTGGTACTAATGCACGCCCTTGTGGTACTACCGCAAGGCAGGGTTCAACTGGGCTGGGAAGGCACATACTAATAAAATTACATCCGTGGCCACTTCCACCGAGTTCTGGTCTCTGCGAAAGCCGGCACGGTACTACCGTTCCCAGGGAGCGGTACTACCGCGTAGGGCGCAGAAGTAAAATTGTACTTCCGCTCCTACTTCTATGCATGCCAGTGTTCTGGGCTAGAGGCCATAGTGCTACCGCTCATGAGGAGTAGTACTACCACACAACACGGCACTACCGCTTTCCTTGGCAGTACTACCGTGGACAGCTGCGGTACTACTGCTCCCTTGAGTAGTACTACTGCATGCCATAGAAAATATAGCACTTTAGAGGCCTTCATCTTCGCATAGAGAAGTGTAAACGACCGGTGCTCCAATAAAGCGAAGGAAATGTGGTGCAAAGGAACAGATGTGTACATGTTGATTCCACCCTAACCTTTCTGAAGCGGACTCCCTCTTAATATTACAGCTTTCCTACGACTCAAATCCACCGAAAAGAAACGTAGAAAACCGCCGTCTTTGATAGGCTTCGATGGGCACCGAATCCTCTTGTGCCTATGCCATGAGATCTCTAAAAAGATCAATGGACATGATTAGTCCGCAAAAGCATTTTCATCAATCACCAAAACCACATAGGGAGAAATATGCCCTTACAATCTCCCCCTTTTTGGTGGATTTATGACAATAAGGGATTTGCACGTAAGGATATAAAATGAACATAAGCAAACCCACCATCTATAAAATATAGTCAGGCCCCCCTAGATGTGTGCACTCTATAGATATGCTTTGGACTGTATGGCACACATACTAGGATTAACACTCCCCCTATATTTTATAGACACGATGTCGGTGTCAAAACGGGCAGATCTCGGGTAGTGGGGCCAAAGTTGTGCGTCTAAGGATCCGTGGTAATAGGAGGCCAAGGGACACAATGTCTACCCAGGTTTGGGCCCTCTTAAGGGAGGTAAAACCCTACTCCTGCTTGATTATATTCAACGAGTATGAAGATTACAAGAGTTGATCTACCTCGAGATCATAATGGCTAAACCCTAGATGTCTAGCCTATAAGAATTCCAATGACGGTGAAGAAGATAGCCTCTACGGACTAACCCCTCCAGTTTATATACACACCGGAGGGGCCTAGGGTTTGTACAAGGTCGATTTATTAGGGAAGGAAGCTTCCTGACTCTATTCTTGGCGTCTATGTATTGAAAAGTCTCATCCGGACATGGAGGATAATCCTCAGCTTGATCTTGTATGGCCCATCCAACCCGGCCCATACTCCAAGGCTCCAGGACTCCTTCAGTAGCCCCTGAACTTGCCTTCAATGATGATGTAGTGTGAGGACGCAAGTCTTCGGCTATGCAAGGCGGTTTCTGCATCATATTCCTGATTGATGATAGTCCGACATGGATTTCTGCATCCAGTCTTTATGATTCCTTCCTGCCGTCGCCTCGATTTCCACACGTCTGAGTGAATGTGAATGGTCCGTTACCCTTGTATTTTAATATTTCCAACAGGCATAGGCAGCGCCTATATAACGAGGCTAGATCTTCAAAATGCCATCTCGCATCGCCCCAAGAGCAACAGAGCAAGGCACGAAAAAACTTCAAATCACGGCTAGTGTCCCTGGCTCCTCCTCGCGTCCTCATGGCCCTCAAGAGGGGGGTGGCAGAGTTGCTCCATATCTCATCTCCAGCTCCATCGGCTCCAGACGCTAGGATATCTCCCCCCCACGGATCTAGTCCTCGTACAGGCAGGGTCAGCTTCTATGGGCGATGAAGCATTGGCAGAAAATTTCCCCAATCGTAACCAAGGAGAGAGGGTGTGCTTCATCTCGTTCCTTTTGAGGGGCGCGGGATTCCCAATCCACCGCTTCCTCAGGGGTCTACTGGTGCGTTACGGGATCCAACTACACAACCTCACACCAGGTTCTAGTTTGCACATTTTCGGTTTTATCGCCCTGTGCGAGCTATTTTTAGACTGCGAGGCTCATTTTGAACTATGGAAGAAGTTCTTATGCCTCGTCCCCCGCCACTAGTGCGGAGGGTCCATATTTGAGGTGGGCGTCGGCGAAGTATGGTGCATAGCCGGATCCGGTTACCCAGTTGGGACTCCGAAGAGGGGGTCCGACGAATGGTCTTCGGAATGGTTCTACATTCAGGATGTTCCTCTTTCGGACCCTGTTCTGCGCGGGCTTATCGAATTCTCCAGTGCTCCTTTAAAGTTGTTCAGCTGGCACCCCAAATCCCCTAGAGAAGAGGATAATGCGGAAGTAATGAGACTGGCCAGTAAGGTCATATTATTGACCCATTCCGGACTCTCCATTGTTGAAGTAATGGCTATTGCGATAAAGCGATGTATCCAGCCTCTTCAGTCTAGAGTGGGTCTGATGTAGGGAGGAACCCTAGGGGCCGATCTTTCACGTTTGGAGAGGATTCTACGGGGAAACACGAAGAACACGTGGAAAACACAAGGGAAAACACAGGGAGAAACAAGAGAATCACTCAACCGACAAGTATCGATCACACAAGGGCTAGATCACCGAACACATAAGGTAGCACAAGATTCAAAATCAACAAAGGAAATATAAAAAGGTAGCCGTTCTTCTCCGTATGGAGGTCTTGATTGTCTTCCCTTGAAGGGGTCTTGAATCCGCTTGGGGGATCTTCTCCGAAGAGGTCGTGAGCTCCGAGGAGAAGTAACCAAGTGGATGAGCAAGGCTCTCACACAAAATATGAGCTAACCCAATGCTAACCCTCAAAATGGGGAGGAGGAGGTCTATATATAGTGCTAAGCCACGAAGGGGTAAGTGAGGGGCGAAGGGGTACATGGGCCTCGGCCCAACTCATGCACGCAGACAAGGCCGGATGATCCGGACAGGGTCCCGGATGATCCGGGCGTCAGGGGTCCGGATGATCTGGATGGAGTCCCGGATGATCCAGCTTCGGTGGAAGCCTTCGGGTGTCTTCGGCGCAGTTACCCGGATGATCCGGGGGAGGATCCGGATGATCCGGCTGAGCCTAGATGATCTGGACGGCGGTCCGGATGTCCGGCCTGGCTCCAGCAGCCGCTCCGTCTTCTTCTTCTCCTTTCTTCCATCTTCTCTTCCATGCTTGGCCTTGGTCCTTGGATTCTCCATGGTCATCTTGGTTGTACCTGAGTGTATGCAAGGTCCATGCATGAGGTAGTAGCCATGTCTCACATGCGGAAAGTGACGGTTCGAAGAGGAGTGAATTCACCTTGTGTCCAATGGCGTATGTTCGAGGTCTCGTCATATGTCCTCTTGGGGCTTGGATAGTAGTCGGAGTGTACATGGGGATGAACGTGGGATGCTCCATATCATCTCCCCCCGTTGGGAAAGATCCGACCTCGGATCGTGATCCTCATCACCATGGAAACAGTTGTCGTGGATGGACTTGTAGTTGGACGTAGATGAAGGCATTGCGCAATCCGAGTACTCCAAGATGTGTCCGATATGTGGTACATGCAAAATGAGCAAACACAAAGTACACTTGGAAATACAATGGTTAGCGCACACAAAGTTTCCATCAAGTAAATATGAGTCCGTGCGGCAAGATGGTGCATGGCAAAACACATGATGCTTATCAACATGATATAGAATGATATGCAAAGCATTCATGGTATAATTAGCATGGTGCATAAAGCGACAAATTCTTCCATTGTGCAAAATGATGTCATAGATGGATGGTTCATCAATAGCATGAATATGGCAATGGATGCACAATATGTGTAAGCTATCATGCAATTGATGGTGGGCAATATGTTCATGATGTATGAATATGCCATCAAGGAAGATCACAACAAATTTGCTAAGGAAGTGAACAAGCTCATATATCATGGATGACATGGTAATACAAGATGCAACAAGGCAATCATTATGTGAATCAATCCATACATAGGGTGCAAACTTGCAGTGAGTATGATATGTCCATCGAGCATGACATGTATGAGCACAATCAACAAATATGGATGTGTGAGTGCAATGTGTGAAAGGAGTGTTGATGTACCAATGCTCGATGTCGTGGCATGAGTGGAATTCCGAAGGTGCATCCAATAAGTGCGAGCACTCCTCAATGTAAAGGTCCATGTAGCCAATCTCCAATGTCGCTCCTCCGTTCACAAGATGTATCATGTAGACAACAAGAAGGAAACAACAATGAAGGAGTGACCCATCCAATATGCGTATTTGAGGATGGCTCAAAGGGAAGGAGTTCACCTTATGAATGTTCCCGAAGATATTGGAGTTGCACATCATGTATGCCTTCACATAACCAAGTTGTCGCACAACGCCACCGCCTTGTGAATCCTCCAAAATGAAAGAACATGACAAACACTCGGAAAAACAAATGAGGTTATCGGAAGTGCAAAACCTATCATTCGTGTGGTAAGATACCCAACAAGTGTATGCATCATGCTCATCATAAGAAAGTACAAGGGAGCATTTCATAGTATGGAGGCATATGATGCGAGAATAACCAAATGCAATAGGCTCAATCAAACAAGCATGCATCACAAGTAAGATGTCAAAGTCTCTAAGATCAATAAGCATAGTATGGTTGCACTCAATACAAGTGGATATGAAAGAGGCAACTAATGGACACAAGAGACAATGATCAAGATATATCATGTGAGAGGCATGAGCATATATGTCATCAACCCAAGAAAGCAAGTAATAGTGGAACATGGGTGATGCAACATAGCAAGCAATCATAGCAATCAAGTCAAGCAAGCTAGTAGTGCGAAGATGCAACATACTAGAAGGAATCATGGCAAGCATGTAATGTGTGCAAATAGTGGGCATGAATAATTCACATGTCATAGCACAAGCATGAAAGCAAGGTATGAGTAAAATGTCATCAATGTATTGGCGAGAGACCATATGTAAATAGCAATGGGGCATCATGACTCTCCCAACACAACAAGCATCAATAACATGGGCGCATGATAAATATGGCAATAGCAACAAGGGTATCCACCAAGCATGCAAATACACATAGGAATATCATAATGGTGCATCATGGGTAAATGCAAGCAAGGGTTACAATTGCATGGCAAAGTCATGTAAAGAGGCATAACATGCAAAGTGAAAACGACAGTATGGGCATAAGGTGACAAGTGGTAGATAGCCCATAGCCATATGAGAGCCAAGTAAAAGAGATGCGCGTAGTCCTTTCGCGAAGGGAGCGGTGGTAAGGACAGTCCACGGGATCCCAAGTCATCGTTGCTCTCAAGAGCTCGTTTTGTCAACTCTTGGGATTGAGAGGTTGACGAGTATACATGAGTACCTACACAAAACAAGGACAAAGGAAAAATTGTGTGTGCGTGGTAGATGTACACATCATCCATCATGATGTGCACATGCATGTGTCCGTTAGCACAAAATAGCCAATGCTCAAATAAAAGAGATGCGTGATATAGAAACATGTCATCCATCATGAGAGGTTTGTTATTATGTATCGCATAATGGAGACTCGAATTGTGTAATGCATCATGAGAAATATCTAGAGCATTGTTATTCATGGAATGCATAAGGTGCTCGCAATCATGGGAATCATGCAAAGTATGGAATGCATCAAGATCTCCTAATATGTATGAGGAAACTATGGGGGTCTCCTCATGAGAAATAGTAGAAACATCACGTGGAGAATATTGACAACATCCAAAACAATGCATATTTGGAACAATGTGATCATAGCATGACATAGTAGATGAATTGCAAAAATCATGTAAAGGAAGCATGGCAATATCATCACAAGAGAAGCAAAAGCCAATTACCATCATCTCATCATCTATGCCATAGGTGCAAATGGGATTTATTTTAATGGGGCATACATAGTTACTATGTTGAGATTGAAATGATATAATATGGGAGATCTCACTCATAGCATATGACAAGTTCAAAGGTTTGTCCAACATGATGTGACCAAAAGAATTTTCACATGATATCATATGGAGCATAACATCACAACTAGGCAACGCAACATGCTCATCATCATATTCATCATAAATAGGTAAGTCAAGGCATGAAGAAGTCACACTAGCATGAAGCATGGAAATAGGCGTGTCAACATCATGAAAGCAATCATTGTCAAGAGGGTCCACTAGTGGGACAAGAGAAGCACCATCACCTATATTACCTTTGGAGCATCACTCATGTGTTCTAGGTGAGGTGTTGAAGATCCACTCGTTGTCATCTTCATCTTGATGGAACCATGTGGGGGTGCATCATCGTCCACCATGGCCATCGTCGTCTTCATTGGAGGGATGGACTCGTTGAGGATAGGCATGTCGTCATGTAGGAGACCTAGCACCAAAGAAGAAAACACACTAGGAGTAGAAGTTAAGTCGTTAGAAATCAAAGTGGCCTCACATGCCGTGTCAATTATCTCACTCGCTAAGTGTTGTGTCTCACTCACCCTCTCAAGGATGCTCTCACTCATATGGTTGGTGGAGTCACTCAAATGGCGCTCAACCTCACATAGGATGTGTGGCACGCTCTCATGTGTGGGGCTAGTGGTGGTCACACTCATCCTCTCATAGGAAAAGTTCTCAATGTCATGTATGGTGGAGTCACTCATGTCACTCATGGGGTAGTGGCTCTCCTCACATGGCACTTGGGGCATCTCGACATATGTGGGTGTCAGAGAGATGTAGGTGCAAATGTCTCCATGCGCGGTCGCGTAGCTTGACTCGGAGTATGAGTCCAATATGGGCGCCGTCTTCATGTTGTAGAAGAGGTTCGCACTCGTCGCCGTGGTCGAAGGGGATGGCCCTTGCTCGACCGTCTTGTCACCGTCTTGGTGTTGGAGGCCCATATGATGTGGCACCTCGTAGCTCGTCTCCATGACCGAAGGGAGTTTCCCATGCTCGGCCATTGAGGGAGTCCCGGACTAGGGGGTGTCCGGATAGCCGAACTATCATCTTCGGCCGGACTCCTGGACTATGAAGATACAAGATTGAAGACTCCGTCCCGTGTCCGGATGGGACTTTCCTTGGCGTGGAAGGCAAGCTTGGCGATACAGATATGTAGATGTCCTACCATTGTAACCGACTCTGTGTAACCCTAACCCTCTTCGGTGCCTATATAAACCGGAGGGTTTTTAGTCCGTAGGACGAACAACAATCATACCATAGGCTAGCTTCTAGGGTTTAGCCTCTCTGATCTCGTGGTAGATCTACTCTTGTACTACCCATATCATCAATATCAATCAAGCAGGAGTAGGGTTTGACCTCCATCGAGAGGGCCCGAACCTGGGTAAAAACATCGTGTCCCTTGTCTCCTGTTACCATCCGCCTAGACGCTCAGTTCGGGGCCCCCTACCCGAGATCCGTCGGTTTTGACACCGACATTGGTGCTTTCATTGAGAGTTCCTCTGTGTCGTCGCCATCAGGAAGGATGCCCCGTCCCATCTTTAAAGACGGCATTGTGGCTAAAGGAGATTTGGCTATCGGCCAAACTCTCCGGATAGGCGGTTTCCTTATGACCGCCTGTTCGGCCACCGCGCCGACGATGACTTCTCGGGTCATCGAAAGAAATCTTCATGTTAACTCGGAACTCGCCGCAGTTAGATCCGATGGAGCTCTCTTCCTTAAACGAGCTCTTGGATCACATTGCCGCCCTGGGAGTCGCTATAGACTACGATCAGATTGGGCTTAAACCCAATCTGAGAGAGATTAATTCTCCCCAGGTTACCCACCATGTTGCCGTGGTAGAGGAACAATGCGACAACCCTTCCTCTATCTTAAGGACTAGCTATGTCCGGATTCCTGATCCCTCCATGCCGGATTCCCGCAGAGGGGAGGACGTCACTCAAGCCCTGAACCTAAAGTCAGGCAGCGGGCTAGATTCATTGGACAGCATCCAAGAACCAAAGCTTCCAAGTTCGGAAACTTCTTGGCCCCTGAATTTTAGATTGGACGGGGTTCCAAATTTAATTCCACCCGCCCACCCAAACACAAGCGATCTATCCCAAATCCGGCAAGAGCCAGCAGAAACAGTACACCATTACTAGGCCAGATTCCTCCTGGTCATAAACAGGATAAAGGATTGCCGTGAGGAGGATGCAATTTCATTATTCTGCAATAATTGCATGGACGAGGGAATCCTCAACGCCGTAAGTCATCGTGAAATTACAGGCTTCGCTGACTTGGCGTCCATAGTATGAAAGTACTGTGCGATGGAAAGTGCCTGGAAAACCGCAATCAATTTTTTGGGACAGTCCGGCCCTGAATACAACCCCAGTCCGAAATAAAAGGGTGCATCATCGTCAGACACCCGGGTTAAATACCAAAAAGCAAAAACCCTTTATAGGGCATGGAACCGTACTGGAAGGATGGCTCAACGGACCCTGCAAAATTCATAGTACAGAGGGCGCCACTCCAACTCATAGCCTTATAGCATGTTGCATATTACGGCAGGTGGCCAAAAGTGGCGAAGAGCTTTTAACTCTAGAGTACCAGTCCAAGGATACCAGTACGGTATTAACAGTCTTCGAGACTTTCGCATCAAATAATATGCGGAAACGAACACTCCACAGCCTTGCCGAAGTCTACCAAGTAGCAACAATAAACCCATGGAGTGACACGGCTATTACCTTTAATGCCAGTGACGAACCTAAATTCCGAACAGCCCGAGCACCAGCCGCATTGGTCCTCAGTCCAATAGTGGACAACTTTTGCCTTACCAAGGTACTCATGGACGGTGGCAGCAGAGTGAACCTCATTTACGAGGAAACCCTCCGAAAAATGGAAATAGACTAGAGCCGCATTGAGCGAAGCAACACAACCTTTAGAGGGATAATCCCCAGTCGGGAAGCACGCTGTACAGGAAAAATCACACTGGATGTGGTGTTTGGCACCCCGGATAATTACAGGTCTGAGGAGGTCACGTTCCAAGTGGCCCCGTTCAGCAGCGGATATCACGCTCTATTAGGGCGAGAGGCATTCACAATTTTTCAAGCTATACCCCATTACGGGTAAATGAAGCTCAAAATGCCCGGACCCAATGGAATCATCACTCTTTCTAGTGACCCGGACATAGCACTCCGCGCCGAAAATAAGACAGCCGCACTGGCCCTAGAAGCACTATCCGAAGCCCTAGCGGCCGCGGAACTTACTATGTTGCGCTCCATGGTGAATAGGGACGATGTGATACTCGATAAGAGATCCAAGTCCACCTCCTTTAAACCAGCAGACGAAATAGTCAAATTTCATGTCCATCCAGCGGACCCTACAAAACGGCCTCCATTGGGGCACAATTAAACCCTGATGTAGACGCCGTGCTACGAGAATTCCTACGCGAAAATTGGGACATCTTTGCCTGGCACCCTTCAGACATGCCAGGAATCCCACGCCGGCTGGCCGAGCACAGTCTAAACATCATAAAAGGATTCAAACCAGTCAAACAAGCTCTTCGGCGTTTCTCCGAACCCAAGAGACAGGCCATGGGAGAGGAGCTAGACAAATTATTGGAGGCCGGATTCATCAGAGATATAAAACATCCGGACTGGCTAGCAAACCTGGTGATGGTACCAAAGAAGGACAAATCCTGGCGCCTATGCGTCGATTTTAAAGACCTCAACAAGGCTTGCCCAAAGGATCCCTTCCCCCTCCCCCGCATCGATCAAATTATCGACACCATCGCAGGACACGATTCATTGTGTTTCCTCGACGCATACTCCGGCTACCACCAAACTAAGATGGCAAAGCCCGACCAGGCCACAACGGCATTCATCACCCCATACGACCCATTCTGCTTCAACACAATGCCCTTTGGCCTCAAAAACGCCGGCGCAACTTATCAGCGCATGATTCAGACATGTCTGGCAAACTAGATCGGCAAAATAGTGGAGGCATACATAGACAATGTGGTCGTCAAAACCAAGCACATCGAAACTCTAGTAGACGACTTGAGGCTCACGTTCGATAATCTCCGAACATATGACATTAAGCTTAACCCGGAAAAATGTGTTTTCGGCGTACCAGCCGGAAAGCTCTTGGGCTTCATTGTATCCGGTAGAGTAATTGAAGCAAACCCAGCCAAGATCCGAGCTCTGTCACAATTGGACATCCCAAAGGATCTCAAACAAATACAAAAATTGATGGGATGCGTGGTGGCTTTAAGCCGCTTTATCTCCCGTTTAGGAGAGAAGGCATTACCCCTTTATTGCCTCCTCCGATGCACCGAACACTTCGAGTGTACGGATGCCGCCACAGCCGGACTCGCAGAAATAAAAGCCATATTGGCAACAAACCCGGACCTGGCCGCGCCCAACATAGGCGAACCAATGCTATTATATATTGCGGCACCTCATCAAGTGGGGAGCGCGGTTCTCGTTGTCGAACGAGAAACGAAAGGACACAAGTTCCCGCTTCAAAAACCAGTTTACTACGTGTCCACTGTCCTGACTCCATGCAAGTCACGGTGCCCGCATTATCAGAAGATAACATACGCGGTGTTCATGGCATCACGGAAGCTGCGACACTACTTTCAAGAGTGTTCTATAATAGTAGCCTCCGAAGTACCTCTTAATGACATTATAAACAACCGCGACGTGACGGGCCGGATTGCCAAATGATCCATTGAGCTCCTCTCGTTCGACATAACCTATAAGCCATGGCGAGCTATTAAGTCGCAAGTTTTGGCCGACTTCATCGCCGAATGGACTGAAGCCGACCTCCCTAAAGAGTATGGCGCATATTCCAACTGGATCATGCACTTCAACGGCTCCAAAATGTTGGCTGGCCTAGGGGTTGGCATCGTCCTTACGTCCCCAACCAAAGATATGGTTCAATACGTACTCCAGATAATGTATACGGACTCCAACAACGCAGCCGAATACGAGGCCCTTCTACATGGTCTCCGGATGGCAGTCTCCATGGACATTCAACGCCTAGAGGTGCGCGGGGATTAGAACCTCGCGATATCCCAAATAAATGGAGACTTCGATGCCAAAGATCCGAAAATGGCAGCTTATCGCAATGCCGTCCTAAAAATGTCAGCTCGGTTTGAGGGGCTCGAATTTCACCATGTAGCCCGGGATAACAACCAGGCAACAGACGTATTGGCATGCATTGGCGCAAAGCATGATGCTGTCCCTCCCAACATCTTCCTAGAGAGGATCTTTAAGCCATCCGTACTATGGGAGGGGGAATCTGGAAATAATAACCCGGACCCAACCGCACTGCCCGACACCGAACATTCTGACACAATCGGCGGTTCTGCCAACGAAGTAACATCCTTAGCCCACGTAATAATGGCAGTCATTGCCCCATGGACAGAACCATTCCTAGCCTACCTAACTAGGCAGGAACTCCCCTAGGACCAAAACGAGGCCCGCTGCATAGTGCGGCGATCTAAAGCCTATAAGGTCCATGAGGGAGAGCTCTACAAGAAAAGCATAACCGGAGTCCTTCAAAGGTGTATCTCCGGAGAGGAAGGGCGGGACCTTCTGGCTGAAATTCATGCCGGACTCGGCAGGCACCATGCCGCAGCTCGGGCCCTTGTAGGCAAGGCCTTCCGTACATCATTTTATTGGCCGACGGCCCGGGCAGATGCTCAGGACTTAGTCCAACGATGCGTCGGCTGCCAGCTCTTTGCTAATCAAAGCCACATGCCACCCACCGCCCTCAAAACTATACCCATAACCTAGACCTTCGCGGTCTGGGGGCTTGACATGGTTGGAAACCTTAAAGGAGGAACCCACAAGCAAAGATACCTACTGGTCATGGTGGATAAGTTCACCAAATGGATAGAGGCCAAGCCTGTTAAGACGACCGAATCCAGACCGGTGATAGACTTCATATCAGGGGTCGTACACCGTTACGGCCTCCCCCATAGCATCATCACTGACAGTGGGGCGAACTTTACGGCCGACGAGGTTAAACTCTGGTGCGAAAACATGGGCATCAAACTCGACTATGCTTCAGTCTATCACCCTCAAACTAACGGTCAAGTCGAGCGAGCAAATGGTCTAATCATGAGCGGCATCAAACCCCAATTAGTGCGGTCCCTTAAGGAATCTAACACGCATTGGGTAGAGGAGCTCGACTCCGTACTCTGGGGGCTGCGGACCACTCCAAATCGCACCACCGAATTTACACCATTCTTTATGGTATACGGCGTAGAGGTAGTTCTACCCTGTGACATAATTCATGACTCACCTCGCATGCGCATGTATGAAGAAAGAGAAGCCGAGCTCGATCAGCAGGACAGTTTGGACGCATTGGAGGAGGAGTGTGACGTGGCAAAAGCCCGTTCCGCATTCTATCAACAGCAAGCTCGAAGATATCAAAGCAGAGAAGTACGGGCCAAAACTTACAACGTTGGCGAGTTAGTTCTACGCTTGCCGGACAAGAAAAAGGACAAACTCAAGCCCAAATGGGAAGGTCCGTTTATCATTGACCAAGTCTGACCGGTGGAGCGTACCGTCTGCGAGATGCATCGGATAACCGACTCGAGCCGAACCCATGGAACGCAGCCCGTCTCCGAAGATTCTACGCCTAGCGCCGGATTCTGAGTTCGTCTCCTTCCTCCGTCTATATTTTACATATTAGTTGTCTTTTGTTTCTCTCTTTCTTCCCCCTTTCTTATCACAGCCTTTGAAAGCTTGTTCGTGCATTGTTCGCACACACTTGACGCACTATCCGCGCTCATTATACCTGGGGGCTTCTTTAATAGAAACTTGTTTATACGGGCTTCATGCCCAACACATGTGTCACACTTCCGCATGTACCTTTTATTCACCATTATATGCATCCATATGACTTAAGTTTTGGCCAAGCTGGGTTGCCTGGCTCCTGTGCTTACCCCTACGTTCCCGATTGTTCGACTAGGCGGTAAAGGGAGCACCTCTATGATTGTTACTGCCGGGTCAGCCAGATGTGTACCTCAGACTGGGTGAAGCCGAAAGCTGGCGTTCTTAAGGGAATATTTCGGTCGATGAACTAAAAGACGATTTCTTACCCATTTATTCATCTTCCCCTAGATGTTTTTCTGCTTTTTTCGCAGTCCGGACATGCACTTTAGGGCATGCCTCCCCGGGAAAGGAACCCCTAACGGAACTATTCTCCCTGGAAGATGTTTCTTACTAACCATGTAATATAACATAACTAGTTGGGCACTTGTCTGATACAGCACTAATGACCCCTACGCCTGGTCTCCACGCATGTCCCAGTTCTTATATAACCGCGAGGGTATTCGGACACACTCTAGACTATTGGGTCCCGAGGTTGAAGCGAAAAGGTCCGCTATGAAAAACGATCTACAATCCGGCTAGAAGGCATTTTACATGTCATCTTAAATTACATAGTCAACTTGACTGGGCATATTCCTCTTCAATGCCATCCAGTAGGCTGTCTAGTTTACAGTCCTGTTGGGAATACTTTGCGGCCAATTCTACTTGGCCGTACACTAAGCTCACAGGGATCTCCTTCCCATCGGGTCCCGCAGGTCTGACCTCGACCATGTGGTTCGGGTTAGCCTTCGTGTATCGCGTCTTCACCATGGCCCAGGCCTCCCTGGTGCCTTGACGGCAGGCCGATATCTTCCATAAGCGGAAGCGCTACCGTGCTCCCTGAAGCCTCTCTGCAAGCTCTCCAAGGCCTTCGGGCAGGGAGACAGATGGCCACAAGGCCTGGGCGACGCCTTTCATCACCTACCGAACTCGTTCGTGTAGTTGCAAGAGCTCGGGAAGCAGGTCACCCGTAGAATCGGGCATCTCCTCTGCAAGACGGCCTGTGAGCATACCTACAGACATAACTCTGTTATACGACTTCCTTGTCGATCTCTTTTTCAAAGTTCGTTCAAGCACTTACTAAAAATGTTGCGTCAAAATTGCTGATTCTCCTTAACGAAGTCAGATAGCTGGGCACGAACATCCCTTAGTTCCTCACCCAGCTGGGTGTTGGCATCTTGGAGATTATTTTTCTCCTGCCTCACCCTTGTAAGCACACTCTCGTCGGCCTTTAACCGGCGCATGAGCTATTTCTTGTCCGGATCTATCCCGGCGCCGTCTGCAATATTATTGTCAGACTTATACACACGCCGCACTTCACATATTACTTGTCTTTTGAAGCATATATTACCAGAGGGGGTCTCTTTGGCTTCCCCCGCTGCGGCTAGTGCGGCCTCAAGTTGGGCTTTGCCCTCCTCCAGCTCTTGGGACAGTTGGGTATTCTTTTCGGTAAGACCCTGCACAACAAATGATCCTTAAATCAGTTATTCTAACTATTTCAAGTCTCAGAGGCTACTAGCATATATAACTGTCAAATCTTCTCACCCGTATGTCTTTTACATACTTCTCCGTGGCTCTGGCTAGACCATTTTGAGCGGCACGGAGGTGCGCATCTCCCGAATTAAAGGCATCCAATGCCTCTGGGGAGAAACACGCGTCACGAAGAGCTGTCCGGCGGCACCTGTGATTCATGGCACTCTCCACCTCGGAATTGGTGGCAGATAACCTGTCGGCATCCTCTATTGGAGGAACATCCGTTGCACACCCCGTGTTCGTCTCCGCTTCTGGACCTGGCTTTTTAGCCTGGCGAGCGGAGGACTAATTGGCAACCTCTCCAGATATAGTCCGGCGAGCGCTCTTCTTCCTGAAAAGGCACGAGCGTTAGTATGCCTCCCGGGAATAAGGCCGGGGAGTAAGGTGATGCGCCATACTGTTGCGCCGGAGTTTCGATCCGGACCACACTTCTTTTTAGCCTGCTAGGCCGTGCTGCCCCTTGTTGGCCAGCCACTGCGGGCTCGGCCTTCCGCCTCAAGGGCGCCCCCTACAAAACACCATCGGTATACGGTGATCAAAAACATGCATGGATAGGTCATTTTCAAAGTATCGGGACTTCGGTCTTAGTTACCTGCGAGGCGGGAAGTATTCCGGGGTAATCGGCCGTACTGGCGACCAAGGCATTATCGATGCTCAGTTGATGGAAAACCCCGTCGATCAACTCCACCGATATGTCCGGATCCTCTTGGGTGGTCGGATCGAGGAACCGTTCCGGATCCTCGGGTTGTGGAGGCGGGCTGTTTATATCCTTTACGGCCCGACGCAGTTCCTGCGCCAAAATCACAAAATGAGATACTTAACTATGGGAGTACGGATCAGATAGGCAAGAATGAATGTCCGCTTACCCAGCTTGGAGGATTGTTCATAGAAAATCCGCCCTGCAGATTGATGCGGAGGAATTCCTCCTCTTCTCCCTTGTACAGTGCGGACAAGATCTTCGTCAGATCAGCGACCGATCCCGGCCACTTACAGCCGCAATGGGTGGCATCATCCTCCCCGTTGAAGTCCCACATGGGGTGGCCTCTATACTGGAGAGGCTGCACCCCTCGCATAATGCATATGGCCATGACTCCGATCATGGTCAGTCCGGAATGAGCTAACAACCTTATCCGGCTCATCAGGTAAATAACGTCCCTGTCGTTTTCCCTCTGAGGGCTCCGTGGACGCCAGCTTAGGCGTTTCTTCAAAGGAGCATTATTAAACTCAGGGAGGCCGACCCGAACAGGGTCCAGCAGGGGGACATCTTCTATATAAAACCATGCTGAAGGCCAGTCTTCGGACGCCTTCTTCGGGGTTCCGGATAGATATTCGGTCCCAGCGATGCACCATAGTTCGGCTCCGCCCACTTGATATATCGACCCCTCTTGAGAGCGGGGCACAAGACAGAACAGCTTCTTCCACAGCGCAAAATGAGGCTCGATGCCCAAAAACAGCTCACAAAGGGCCACGAAGCCCGCGATATGCAAAATGGAGGCAGGCGTAAGGTTGTGCAACTAGAGGCCATAGAACTCCAGGAGCCCCCGGAGAAACGGATGAATTGGAAATCCGAGCCCTCTTATCAAATAAGAGATAAGGCATACCCGCTCTCCTTTGGAGGGGTTGGGGACGCTCTCCGCTTGCTTTCCGCCCTTATAGGTGGCGAGTCCGGCTCGAACCTGGACCATGAAGGCCGGGGGAAGAAATCCCTTGGTTTGGAGCGCCACTAGCTCATTGTGCGGGACGGACCATCTCTCCCAATCTCCAGGCTAAGGGCTAGGAGGGCGAGAGGAGGAGCCGCGTCGACTGTCCATGATGGAATGGATTTTGGTCAGATGCGCTCTGATGAATGCTCGCGAAGGGAGGATGGTGTGATTCGGATCTAGATCCTCATATCTTTTATAGGCAACTCATCTACGCAGCTAGGGGGGGTAAATGTAAAAATACCCTGGCTTTTCGCATTCGTTCAACACGTGGAAGATGGCCATTATTGGGCGTGGAAGCCGAGGAGTGCAATATTTACAAGAAGCCGGACACTATTCAACAGGTACACAGGATTTGGAGAAGAACCCGCCTTGGAATGCCGAAGACAATTTATGCGTCGGACTCATCGCCATTGAAGCCTGGTTCGGGGGCTACTGAGGGAGTCCCGGACTAGGGGGTGTCCGGATAGCCGAACTATCATCTTCGGCCGGACTCCTGGACTATGAAGATACAAGATTGAAGACTCTGTCCCGTGTCCGGATGTGACTTTCCTTGGCGTGGAAGGCAAGCTTGGCGATACGAATATGTAGATCTCCTACCATTGTAACCGACTCTGTGTAACCCTAACCCTCTTCGGTGCCTATATAAACCGGAGGGTTTTAGTCCGTAGGACGAACAACAATCATACCATAGACTAGCTTCTAGGGTTTAGCCTCTCTGATCTCGTGGTAGATCTACTCTTGTACTACCCATATCATCAATATCAATCAAGTAGGAGTAGGGTTTTACCTCCATCGAGAGGGCCCGAACCTGGGTAGAAACATCGTGTCCCTTGTCTCCTATTACCATCCGCCTAGACGCACAGTTCGGGACCCCCTACCCGAGATCCGTTGGTTTTGACACCGACAATCATCTTTCTTGAGGGGCTTTCGAAGATGGAAGTGTCGCCCTCGCTTGTAGGTAGTCGCCTTGGACTTGATGAAGTCGATGTAGGCGTACACGTGGGAAGTAGGCGAAGATGTCGTATGTCCAAAGGCGAAGATGCCTTGATAGCACTTGGCGAAGATGCCGAAGTGGTTGTTGTAGTCGTAGCACCGTGCTGGTGGTGGTCGTCTCGCGGTCTTCTTTTGTGCTCATGAAGCGTCAACTTGGCGTTAAGTAGGGCTTGTTGGGACTTTTGCATTTGCGCTTGTGGAGCATCTTCATGATGATGATGTCGTTGTCGTGCTTGAGCTCGTAGAAGATGCCGTTCTTCGTCGTCGTGCACATGATGCTTGGAGGTGACTTGCCCTTCATGACGATGTTGATCACGAACGTGATGGTGGTCGCCATGTAGATGTGGACGAGGACGATTTGCACTTGCATCGTTTTCGCGCTCCGAAGACTTGTCGCTTGAATGTCGCCGCTTTGAAGATGACGAAGGGGAAGAAGACTTGATCAAGGATCTAATCTC
This sequence comes from Triticum aestivum, assembly GCF_018294505.1. Classification (NCBI taxonomy): domain Eukaryota; kingdom Viridiplantae; phylum Streptophyta; class Magnoliopsida; order Poales; family Poaceae; genus Triticum; species Triticum aestivum. The sequence goes on from NC_057795.1 coordinate 182,938,112, forward strand.
CCCCATCCTTTCATCTTGCTCCTCTTTATGTGCAAAAAGCTTTTTGTCGATGTAGTCCCTTTTCCTTGCTTCGGAGTGACGAATGTCGATAGAGATGTTCTCGATGCGCTCTCGCAATCGTGATTGTGCACCTTGCATTTGTCGTTGTAGATCGAAGATGGACGCTTTGTTGATGTAGTTGTTCACGCCGTCGTTGTTATCGTAGAACGGAGATGAAATGCCTTGCCTATCCATCCCAAGACTCAATAAAATATGAGCGGGAGAAAGAGAAGAACTTATACCAATGTACCTTGACCGATGTTGACAATGAATCAAGTTCACTCAAATGCGGACAATGAAATAGCACTATTGGTACCAATCCTTGTCGGTTCTCACACCTACACAAGTAAAGCTTATGGAGGAGTTCGGTGAGGATAGTGGCACAAAAGTTTAATGCAAAATGTTAGCAAGAGTCAATAATGTTGAAAGAGATTCACAAATTCGCAAGTGAAACAAGTAGACCAATAGCAATGAACAGCACACGGAAACACACACACAGATAGATAAATGGGGTCGTGCAACCAAGGAATGAGCACAAAATGTGGAATCCACGGAAAATGCTCATGTTTCACAACTCAAGAGAGACGCTAGCACGATTGCTCAATAGGCGGATACGACACTTGTGCACAACCTATAAGATGCAAAATGTAGCAGCTACTATCCCAAGTATGCTATTATGTATGGTTCCCGATGTTTCTCTAAAGATGATCCAAGATGATCGGATATGACAATCTTATATGCAATGTGGTATGATGCTATGGCACTTGCTTACAAGCTCTTTGCTCTTTCTCTTTTGCTTAAAAGCTTTATTTCTTTTTTTTGTATGGCCACTTTGCCGGCAATACTCAAATGGCTAGTCTCGATAGGCAAGTAACGCAAAATGGCTAGGGGTTATCAATGTAATTTGCAAGGGGAATATATAATGGTGTCGTCGAGGTTACCGTCCTTTGCGATGATGAGTGGTGGTGTTCTTGATGTAGATACCAAGATGATGGAGACTCGTCCCTAAGTAGCCGAAACACCTTAGGAAACGGAAAAACTGCAAACTCAAAATCTCCAAAGGCAAATATCAAATGGTGGTAGCGGAAAGCGGTGGTGGTTTGCACTTGGCAATGCAGAAGTGGAATGATGGGCTATACACGTGTCGGAGTTGAAGTTGCCATCCCTAAGTAGCCGAAACACCTTAGGAGACACAAGCCACAACTCAAACAAGCTCAAACAAAATTGGGTTAAGTTGGGTTGTCGGAAGTGAATGGTGGGCAAGATTATGCAGAAGTGGTGGTGGTGGTTGATGAAGAAGCAACCATCCCTAAGTAGCCGAAACACCTTAGAAGACTCGAATCACTACTCAAGCAACCACTAATGCTATGGGGAACAAAATGGGTTAGGTTGCGGAAGTCGGTGGTGGTGTAGCGGATGATGTGGTGGAAGCCCTAGGCAAAGATGCCAAAATTCACAAAATATGATGGAGTCAAATGATGGTTGTGGTATTTTTGTGGGATGGGGGATGTCACTAGCTTCAAAACGAGCTAAAGAACGTCAAAAACAGACTACGAATGAATTAGTTATGGCTGAAACAAGATTTCAGCCAAATCAGTGTCAGGGTTAACCAGACATCCGGGAGGAGGTCCAGCTCATCCGGGCTATGTCCGGATGATCCGGGAGTACATCCGGATGATCCGGGTTCGTCAGCTCCGGCTCGGGAATTCGGGCGCGTGGGTTATCCGGACATCCGGGAGATGGTCCAGCTGATCCGGGAGGTGTCCGGATGATCCGGGCAGGTCAAACTGCTCGGGATTTCCTCTCGGGGACGAATTTTTTGGCGGAAATGGTTGATTTTCGGGGCAAAATTGAGGAGATTTTGTGGATGGAGGTGGGGAAACTTGGGGAGATGGTAGATCCACTTGAAACCAAGCAAATCCACGGATCAAAATCAACAAAACATCATCAAACCAGCAAATCACAAAAAAAATTGGGGGCTATTTTTGGTGGGGATTTTCGGATTTAGGACGAAATCAACAAAATCAAGCTAGAAAACAAAGGGTAGGGGCTCCAAAAACGTGAACAACGTGGCTCATGATACCAAGATGATGTAGAGCGGAACCCTAGGGGCCGATCTTTCACGTTTGGAGAGGATCCTACGGGGAAACACGAAGAACGCACGGAAAACACAAAGGAAAACACAGGGAGAAACAATAGAATCACTCAACCGACAAGTACCGATCACACAAGGGCTAGATGAACGAACACATAAGGTAGCACAAGATTCAAAATCAACAAAGAAAATATACAAAGGTAGCCGTTCTTCTCCGTATGGAGGTCTTGATTTTCTTCCCTTGAAGGGGTCTTGAATCCGCTTGGGGGATCTTCTCCGAAGAGGTCGTGCGCTCCAAGGAGAAGTAACCAAGTGGATGAGCAAGGCTCTCACACAAAATATGAGCTAAACGAATGCTAACCATCAAAATGGGGAGGAGGAGGTCTATTTATAGTGCTAAGCCACGAAGGGTTAAGTGAGGGGCGAAGGGGTACACGGGCCTCAGCCCAACTCATGCGCGCAGGCAAGGCCGGATGATCCGGACGGGGTCCCGGATGATCCGGGCGTCAGGGTTCCGGATGATCTGGATGGAGTCCCGGATGATCCGGCTTCATTGGGAGCCTTCGGGTGTCTTCGGCGCAGTTACCCGGACGATCCGGGGGAGGATCCTAATGATCCGGCTGAGCCCAGATGATCCGGATGGCAGTCCGGATGTCCGGCCTGGCTCCAGCAGCCGCTCCATCTTCTTCTTCTCCTTTCTTCCATCTTCTCTTCCATGCTTGGCCTTGGTCCTTGGATTCTCCATGGTCATCTTGGTTGTACCTGAGTGTATACAAGGTCCATGCATGAGGTAGTAGCCATGTCTCACATGCGGAAAGTGACGGTTCGAAGAGGAGTGAATTCACCTTATGTCCAATGGCGTATGTTCGAGGTCTCATCATATGTCCTCTTGGGGCTTGGAGAATAGTTGGAGTGTACATGGGGATGAACATGGGATGCTCCGCATTAGGGTCCTTTATGGAACTACAACGGGGAGGACGACGTGTCTCGCTATACACAGAAGGGTCCGGACAACCAAGCCGCATAGGCCGCCATGCTTATGGTCCTTAATAAGGGAGTGGAAGAAGACTTCGTCTGTCTACAATGCCGGGACGGCTTGTCCATGTACAACCCCGTTTACTGGGTAAGTTTAGTCATTCAACACCTTTTTTATTACTGAGGTGTATTAACTGAATAATCTGGTTGTTTAAAAAATAATCGTGGAGGAAGGTAGTCGAGAACATCTATTGCCCTCCTCCGCAACCAGAAGACCACGCACGTCACGAAGATCCCGGATTCCATGAAGATCCAGATATATTTGTTGAATTTGAAGACGGAGTCTACTACCAGGTGAGCCTTGATGGCTAAGAGGTGGCCATCATGGCCGATTACCCCGATCTCTACCCTTTCATCAAGGTAAGTGTTCGGAAATCAAAAAGGAGTGTCATTTCTACATATAACTTATTCTCCACACTAGGTTGCACATCGCAGGATCGGCGCTCAGCGAACCGTACCCAAGGACGGGTGAGGGAGTCCTGGAACCGGGGGTCCTCAGATGTCCGTCCTAGGAGTTTGGGCCAGGCTGCATGGGCCGAACAAAATCACGTCAAAGATCATCTACCGTGTCCGTATGGGACTTCTCAATGCATGGACAGCAAGAATAGAATCCGGAGATTTCTTTCCCTGATAAACCGACTTTCTACCATCTATAGGCCCCCTCCTGTGTGTATATAAACTGGAGGGATTAGACCGTAGAGACCGACTCATCATAATTAGATTCTTCATGGCTAGCCATCTAGGGTTAGCCAACACGATCTCGAGGTAGATCATCTCTTGTAATCTTCCTATTCGATAATCATAATCAAGCAGGAGTAGGGTTTTACCTCCCTTAAGAGGGCCCGAACCTAGGTAAACATCGTGTCCCCTGGTCTCCTGTTACCATTGATCCTTAGATGCATAGCATGGGCCCCCTACCCGAGATCTACCGGTTTTGACACCGATATAGGTGCTTTCATTGAGAGCTTCGCTGTGTTGTCTGTCAAAAGCGATCTATGGCTCGCCTGGTCATCAACAACAACACCACTTCCGGAGGGTGCCTGGCTTCAGGGCAGACCCTCCGATTAGGCGGTTTTACCATGAAGGCACGCGCGGCCGTCGAGCCCGCAACTCCCCTCACGGCCGCCGGACACCGTCCTCGCATTGGCCCCAAGTACTCTAAAAAATTCGGTCTGGCAGATATCTCATATTTAAACAAACTTATAGATCGCATTGCTGCCCTGGGGGTCTCAACGGACTATGATCAGAGTGGGCTCAAGCCTGACCAGAGGGAAATCAACCACCCACCAATCACCCAGTTCGTGGCGATAGTCGAGGAACCGGCCACCAACGACTCCCGTACCATATTGAGGACCAAGTATGTCTGGGTCCCCGAATCCCCTGAGCCGGATACTTCCCCTTCGGAAGGGACTTTACTCCCGCTGGACTCTGACTCAGCAGCATGGTCACAAGAGCCCTTGCGCTTAGACAGACCCAAACCGGTCACCATGGAAGCCATACCAGCTCCGAGCACGGACATGGGACAAGATCCAAAATTCAATCCACCCACCCACCACAATCTATACTCTCCAAGAAACTCAGGTCCTCCAGATATATACGACCTGATGTATGTACGGCAACAGCTGAGGGAGTCTTGGATTAGGGGGTCCTCGGACAGCCGGACTATATACTTTGGTCGGACTGTTGGACTATGAAGATAAAAGATTGAATACTCCGTCCCGTGTCCGGGTGGGACTCTCCTTTGCGTGGAAGGCAAGCTTGGCAATTCGGATATGTAGATATCCTTCTCTGTAACCGACTCTGTGTAACCCTAGCCCCCTCCGGTGTCTATATAAATCGAAGGGTTTAGTCCGTAGGACAACAACAATCATAATCATAGTCTAGCTTCTAGGGTTTAGCCTCTACGATCTCGTGGTAGATCAACTCTTCTAATACTCATATCATCAAGATCAATGAAGCAGGAAGTAGGGTATTACCTCCATCGAGAGGGCCCGAACCTGGGTAAACATTGTATCCCCCGCCTCCTGTTACCATCAGCCTTAGACGCACAGTTCGGGACACCCTACCAGAGATCCGCCGGTTTTGACACCGACATTGTTGCTTTCATTGATAGTTCCACTGTGCCGTCACGATAAGACTTGATGGCTCCTTCAAAGATCTGCAATGACGCGATCCAGGGTTATGTTTTTCTCCCCGGACAGATCTTCGTATTCGGCGGCTTCGTACTGCGGGCCAACTCGCTTGGCCATCTGGAGCAGATCGATAGCTACGCCCCTGACCATCAGGTCAGGTTTGGAAGCTTAAACTATACTGCCGACATCCACGGATACTTGAGCTTCGACGGATTCGAATCCATGACAGGTGCGCCGTACAGTCGTGATGAGCATGACGTAGATCTGCCATCAGACGTTGTCCAGCAGAACGCACCTGCAGCTGACGTGACCCTAGATCCGGAGCAGGTCGCGCCATCCGCGGACGGGTGGATAGACCCCGCTGCGGAGGCCACACACTCATCGGCGTTGGAGCCGAACACAGACTTCACCCCCAAAGAGGTCCGTGTCATCGGACCCTCGGACTCGTCTCCGACCATAGGCTTCAAACAACGCACGTCCATGCCTATCGAATCCTATTGGGCACCAATTATGGAGTTTACCCCCGCAAATATCTTTCAGCACTCACCCTTGGGCGACGTGCTAAATTCATTAAAGTCTCTCTCCCTGTCAGGAGACTCTTGGCCGAACTATGTCCGTCTTGAGTGGGAAGCGGACAACGAAGAAATTCATTCCCCACCCACCACCCACTTAATAGCCACTATCGACGACTTAACCGACATGCTTGACTTCGACTCCGAAGACATCGACGGTATGGACAACGATGTAGGAGAAGAACAGGAACCACCGCCCATAGGGCGCTGGATAGCCACCTCATCATATGATATATATATGGTGGACACACCCAAAGAAAGCAATGGAGATGAGGTAACAAAGGATAATACCCTCCGGAAAAAATGGGTAATACCAGCACAGGTGACAATAGCACTCCGGATGGTGCCGGAGACGAAAATAGTCCTGCCCAGCCAAGCTCCAAGCAAGCCGGATAGGATGATGGGCAAGTTAGCCCCTATAAACAGACAATGGATGGAAATTCGAAGGACAACAATTACATGCCTCTCTCCGAAGACGAGGTAAGCCTCGGCGACGAAGAATTCATCATGCCTGAGGACCCCGTCGAGCAAGAGCGCTTCAAGCGCCGGCTTATAGCCACAACAAAAAGCCTGAAGAACAAGCAGCAGCAGCTTCAAGCTGATCAAGATCTGCTAACTGATAGATTGACTGAGGTCCTAGCAGCCAAAGAATACGGACTCGAGCGCCCAACCAAAACTTACCCAAAGTGCAGGTTGCTACCTCAACTCGAGGAGGAGGCATTAAAGCCTACACTACCAGCGCATGATGCGGCTGACCGGCTACCTCGTGGTCGAGACAAAGCGGCATATCAGCCCGAATTCCAGCCCGCACCCCGGCGCCAAGCAAGCAAAAGGACGAAGCCCCGGGACTCCACGCATGACCTGTGAGACAAATTGGAAAACAAAGCAGGACAGCGAAGGTCGATCTACGAATCACGGGGGCATGCCCCAACGTGTGACGATGACCATCACGCCGGATATACTAAAAACAAATCCGGCCGGGCCGAATACAACAGAACATACTCATTTGAACTGCATCGTGATGTAGCCCGGCATAGAGGCGCCGCACACCTCCTATGCTTCACTGATGAAGTAATGGATCATGAATTCCCAGAATGGTTTAAACCCGTGAACATTGAATCATATGATGGCACTACAGACCCCGCGGTATGGACAGAAGATTTCTTCCTCCACATTCACATGGCCTGCGGGGATGATCTACACGCCATTAAGTACCTCCCACTAAAACTCAAGGGACCGGCTCGGCATTGGCTGAATAGCTTGCCGACAAACTCCATCGGAAGTTGGGATAACCTAGCAGACGCATTCATGGATAACTTCCAGGGCACTTATGTGCGACCACCGGATGCTGATGATTTAAGTCACATAACCCAACAGCCTGGAGAGTCATCTAGGAAATTCTGGACTCGGTTCCTAACTAAAAAGAACCAAATTGTCGACAGTCCGGATGCTGAAGCCCTAGCGGCCTTCAAGCATAATATCCGTGACGAGTGGCTTGCCCGACATCTTGGCCAAGAAAAGCCGAAGTCCATGGCAGCCCTCATGACACTAATTACCCGCTTTTGTGTGGGCGAGGATAGCTGGTTGGCTCGTAGCAACGACACAACAAGCAACCCTGGCACATCAGAGGCCAGAGATAGCAATGGCAAGCCCCGGCGCAACAAACACACGCGTCACAAAAATGGTGATAACGCCGAAGACACGGCAGTCAATGCCGGATTCAGTGGCTCTAAGTCCGGTCAACGGAAAAAGCCATTCAAAAATAAAAATTCAGGCCCATCCAGTCTGGACCGCATACTCGACCGTCCATGCCAAATTGATGGCACCCCAGGAACACTAGCCAATCATACCACCAGAGAATGCTGGGTCTTCAAACAAGCCGGTAGGTCAGGTGCCGAAAAGAAGGAGAAGGGGTCTCAAAGCGACGATGATGACGAGGAGCCCCGATCACCGAATACAGGAGGGCAAAAGAAATTTCCCCCGAAAATCAAAACGGTGAACATGATACATGCCACCCTCATTCCCAAACTAGAATGGACGTGCACCTTTAGGGATGCCGGCTTAATGGAGCCAGTCGCCCCACAATATAAACTATGGCCGATCACTTTCGATCATACGGATCGTCCGGCCAATGCCAATCAGGGCAATTCAGCCGCACTCGTCCTTGACCCAATAATTGAAGGATTCCACCTCACACGAGTCCTTATGGACGGAGGCAGCAGTCTAAACCTGCTGTATCAGGACACAGTGCGCAAGATGGGTATTGATCATTCAATGATCTCGCCCACCAAAACTACCTTTGAAGGTGTTATACCAGGTGTGGAGGCCAGTTGTACAGGCTCCATCACTCTGGAGGTAGTCTTCGGATCACCGAACAATTACCGTACCAAAGAGATAGTCTTCGACATCGTCCCTTTCCGCAGTAGTTATCATGCACTGCTTGGACGAACCGTGTTTGCTCGATTCAACGCGGCGCCACACTATGCATACCGTAAGCTCAAGATGCCCGGTCCGCGTGGCGTCATAACGGTCAATGGCAAGGCCGAACTCCCCCTCGATGCCGAAGAGTATACCACCGCTTTAACAGAAGAAGCAACGAGTGACATCTTTCAATCGAACCTCGAGTCGATGGCCAATCTCCCGGACACTGCTAAAGGAGTCTGAACTACTTTGCGGCAGGATAACCCTGCTCGTCCGGTGCTCAATTAAAACACCCCGGCAAAATCTAGGACAGGCCACACACTATGGCTCAACCGCTCTGTGGCACACAAACATTTCTTGCATTTTCTTGGCAGGTTCACCTTTGCGTAGGCCAGGACTGGCGACATAGAAACAGCTCGAACGCGTAAAGGAATCTTTAGATGCTCCCCTCGATGACCATCTGACTACATTCCGGATCTTCACACAGCTTCCATTCGCCTGGCCTCAGCAGGTTCCGTAGTCATATTCATTTTGATCACATTACCTGTACTCATACGCATTGACGTACTATTCAAATACAACATGTGGCTTTATATGACGCTCATCTGCTGTTTTTTCTTATTGAAACTTTTTTGTCAAATGGCATCTGTATCCCATGATATGCCTCAATATGCCAGGGGCTTCATTATACCCATAATAACGACAATAAAGTCCGAACACCTTCACGGACGTTCGGCACCCCGAACTTATAGCATTATATGTATCAGCTCCGAATCATGTCTTGGGTCAATATTTGGGTTTGCCCGGCTCCCATGTTTTGCTGCCTTACATTCCGCTATATCGCCTATGGCAGCACAGGGAGAACTACTGCGATTGTGTCCTAGTTCTTCCAGATGAGCGCCTCAGTAGAGAAAGCCGAAAACTGACTGTCATGATACGGTGAGAGCTGGTCAGCTGTTCAAGAGGTTGTAAAATCTTTAAGGATTTCTTCCGCATGATGCCATAACTAATGCAGCGTGCAATGGATCGGCTTTTCTTCCGATCAGGTGCTTATAGAGCCCCTCGTGCGGTCTTCCAAACACCAGGGGTTGCGCCTACCTTCCTTTTGTCAAACTCCTATGGCTAAGTGAGAGTGATAAAGCCCTATAGTCCGATTGCCTTGTTCGTTGTGCTGAACACCCCTTCAAGGCCAAAACTAGGATAAAGAGTACTCAGGTTTATCCCGAACACCCCTATACTTCCTATGTGGGGGCAGAAGCCGATGACTGGCCAACTCTCAGGATTAATATATAAAACAGCCGCACAGGAGGAAAAACTTTCAAATAATAGGCAATAAATAATAGAAATGACCTTGTTCAACATTACAAAGGACAACATGACTGTATTCATGGAAATATAATGTCCTTGGTGCATTGCTCCGCCGCAAGGCGGGATCCTTTCAGGACACTATCATAATATAATTCGGGCTTGCGGTGCTCCTTCCCCTCCGGCGGTCCCTCGGTCATCAGCTTTTCAGCATCCATCTTCCCCAAGTCCACCTTTGCACGGGGAAAGGCCATTCACCCACCCTCAATACAGACCGACCGCTTGATGACATCAACTCAAGGGCAAGCACTCACAAGCCGCTTCACGAGCCCGAAGTAGCTGCATGGAATCGGCTCGGCGGGCCATAGCCGGATAATCAAATCCTTCATGGCTAGTTCGGCCGCCTTATGTAGTTCGATCGACTGCTTCAGCTGATCGGCAAATTGCACCGGATAGATAGGCGCCAGATACTACGACCAGAAGAGCTTATTCACATTGTTCCTTTCTTCGGCTCGATAGAATTGGGCGGCATCAGATATGCTGCGCGACAGCTCTGCAAATACCCCTGGAGAAATCCGAACTCAAAATTAGACACATGATTTTCTCCTCAAATACTTGCTTTACATGGAAAAAGCCTTACCCGCCAATCTTCCTCGCCTCTTGAATCTTCTGCAGGGCGCCTTGGTTCCCCCCGGGCATCGTGTGCGGCCTGATGAGCCTTGGTGAGTTTGAATTCTTTCTCCGTTAAACTCTGCTCCAAGGTCTCGCATTTCTTCACGGCCTCTTGAAGCTCTTGCTCAGCTTCAATAACCCTGGCCTCGTGCTTCTCACGAAGAGCCTGCTCTGCGGCTGCCTTTTTCTTGGCCTCGGCCCCAGCCTTCTTAACAGCCTCGACTTCAGTCATTGCCCCTAGAGAAAAACATGAAAAATATTTTTATCATACTGAAAATTCGTTCGCACTGAACGCAAGCAAGGTTTGTGCATACCTTGTTTATCCTCCAACTGCCTCTTCAACTGGCCAAGTTCTTCTTTGGCCCGCTCCAGACTTTGATTCAGCCTGGAGACCTCCGTAGTATGAGAGGCGGTAGTTGCTACAGACGCCTGCTTATAAAAGAAGAGAGATAGATGTCATCAAGTGAGTCTCCTATGAACATAAATTTGATCCTCTGTCTGGTTCTTTCTTTCACCGAACAGTGTATCAGGGGTTACTATCTATACTAGGACACTCTTTGAAACCTCACAAAACATACCTCAAAGCCCGCTATAAGGCTGATGCAGGCTTCATCCAGTCCACTCTCAGCGGACTGAATCTTCTCAATCACCGCACCCATAAGGGCCCGATGTTCATCGACGATGGAAGCGCTTTTCAGCACCGCCGATAAAGTATCGGGCACCTCGGGTTGGACAGAGGTTGCCGGTGGAACAGGCACACCCCCTCCAGCCCAGGGAGGCTGCCTGCCTGGTTTTGGAGCCGTAATGGTCTCCGGAATTGCTTCCGGCTGGGGGCCAAATTCAGGATGGCCCCTGCCGTTGACATCCATGGAAGCCTTCTCTCCCATGTGTCCGGCCCCTGAGGTTTTACCTCTTGACGCCGCCTCTACAACCTTCCCCCCCTCCTTGGCCTAGGTCCTTCTGGGACGAAACCTCAGTATCATTCACATGTTTGGGGGAAGTGGCCTTTGGGGGTGTCCCGCTCTCCATAGCATCCGAGCCCAGTATATCCTCCAACGAGGATTGTTCGGTACGAGACCTCGCCGGGCTGCAAAAATTATGGCTCAGATTAAAATATTATGCCATGATGAGTCTGGACGCATAAACATGTTCAGATTTTATATACTCATGAGTTCACCAGGGGTTGGGCCCTGGGATCCCACTCCGGGCTGCTGTCGGCGGTGGCGGCGGACTCCTCCGGAAGAGGAGTTTTTCCCATCTTAGGCGACTCGGCCTCCAAGGATGTGGAGGCCATCCTTTTCTTTCTCCCCTCGCTGGGGATTCGTCTTCCTCCTCCTCCTCGTCCTCTTCGGAGGAAGAACATGCATTGGAGCCTTCGGATATTGTGTCCGAGGCGTCATGGCGACGGAGGCCGCCCCTGGTCTTTTTGTCCTCCTTCTCGGCCTTCTTCTTCGGCGCCTTGTAAGGCGCCGGGACTAGCATCTTCGTTAGAAGTGGGCCGGCCAGTTCTTCTGGCAGTGGGGCCGAACAGTAGATCCACCCCACCTTCTTCGTCCGGCCCTAGGAGAGTTGTGGAAAACATATTAAGCATTTCCCTTGGGTTATGCGAATAAAACATATGAATTTCCAACATACAATAACTCACCGAACTTGCAGGGTGGGACAGTTGGTACCCGCGGTCCTCGGTGGAGTGCGACCATGATTTGTCGGACTTAAAAAGCACCTTCCAGATATCCTTGTGCGAGGAGCCAAAGAGCTCCAGTAGGGTCTGGTGCTTGGCCGGATCGAATTCCCATAAATTGCAAGCCCTGTTTTGGCAAGGAAGAATCCGCTGAACTAACATCACCTCGACTACATTGACGAGTTTGATATTCTTGTCTTCCATATCCTTGACGCGTGTCTGGAGCACCGACAGTTCATCGGACGAAAACTAGTTCAGGCCCTTCTTGGGCCAGGACGTGAGCCGCTGGGGGGCTCCGGATCGGAACTCGGGAGCAGCGGCCCATTCCGTGCCGCGTGGCTCAGTGATGTAAAACCACTGCTGCTGCCACTCTTTGACGGAATCATTGAAAGTACCTATTGGCCATGTAACATTGGGCATCTTGCTCACCATGGCGCCTCCGCACTCAGCATGCTCGCCTCTCACTACCTTGGGCTTCACATTAAAGATCTTGAGCCATAAGCCAAAGTGTGGCAAGATGCGGAGAAAGGCCTCGCACGTGACGATGAATGTCGAGATGTCGAGGAAGGAATTGGGGGATAGATCATGAAAATCGATCCCATAATAATACATGATGCCGCGAACGAATGGGTGGAGGGGAAACCCTAGCCCGCAGACAAAATGAGGGAGGAATACAACCCTCTCATGGGGTTCCGGAGTAGGGACGATCTGTCCCGCCGTCGAAAGGCGGTGGCTGATTTTCTTGGCCAGATATCCGGCCTCCCGTAGCTTTTTGATATCCTTCTCCCGGACGGTAGAGGCCATCCACTTGCCTCCTGCTCTGGATCCGGACATTTTCAGAAGACCTTTGTGGGCAGAGAAGACGGACACTTGGGCGCTAGAGCTCGAGCGAGGGGGAATGGATGAGCAGAGGAAGAAGAAGGCGTGGGTGAGAAGGGGAGACCTTATCCCCTCATACAGGCAGCTGGGATCCTGCGCTCCCCACTTGCCCCATAAAATCGCTTATTCCCCAAGCGCCGCGATTGATGGCGCGGTTGGGTTACCCACACCCGTATTGATGAGAATCCCGTGATAAGGGGACATGATCTCTACTTCGACAAGACGTGCCAATAAAACCGCCTCGCGATATGTGTGGTGGCAGGTTGAGAAAAATGGTTCGCATAATGACTGGGCCGTGGCGTGATGTCACGCTATGAAAAGTTGTCAGCAGATTAGATTTGTGGAATATTGTGTTCTCTACGGTGGTATATGGAAATTATTTTGCAGAGCCATACACGATCCTCATGTTCAAGATCTTCTATGGAGTATTCAAAGAAGGAACCCGCCTTGCAATGCCGAAGACAATCTGCGCGCCGGACTCATCATCATTGAAGCCTGGTTCAAGGGCTACTGAGGGAGTCCTCGATTAACGGGTCCTCGGGCAGCCGGACTATATAGTTTGGCCGGACTGTTGTACTATGAAGATACAAGATTGAAGACTACGTCCCGTGTCTCGGTGGGACTCTCCTTTGCGCGGAAGGCAAGCTTGGCAATTCGGATATGTAGATCTCCTTCTCTGTAACCGACTCTGTGTAACCCTAGCCCCCTCCGGTGTCTATAGAAACCAGAGGGTTTAGTCTGTAGGACAACAACCATCATAATCATAGGCTAGCTTCTAGGGTTTAGCCTCTACGATCTCGTGGTAGATCAACTCTTGTAATACTCATATCATCAAGATCAATCAAGCAGGAAGTAGGGTATTACCTCCATTGAGAGGGTCCGAACCTGGGTAAACATTGTGTTCCCCGCCTCCTGTTACCATTAGCCTTAGACGCACAGTTCGGGACCCCCTACCCGAGATCCGCCGACTTTGACACCGACAACAGCCCCAGGAAATGATCCACCACTTTTGGGCCAGATTCCTGCTTGTTAAAAACAAGATGACGGACTGTTCGGACAATGGAGTTGTTTCGGCCTTCCACCATAACTACATAGATGAAGGGATATTGAATGTCCTCGACCACCAAAACATACAGAGCTTCATGGAGTTATCACATGTAGTACAAAAGTACTGTGCGATGGAAAGCATATGGAGGGCCTAGAAAACTCAACTGGAGCCCGCCACCTCGATGCAGAGTGCGGCCCGGGCTAAAAGAACATACCTCGGTGGGTCACCCGACAATCGGGCAGCGGTTAGGAAGAACAAGCCCTTCACGGGACATAGGTCCGTTCTTGAAGAACTATTGGACAAACCCTACCTGATACATACTACTCCGCACACAGTCTCAACCCATAGCCTCCGGGCATGTTTGGTACTCCGACAGGTAGCAAAAAGTAGGGAGTCAATCCTCACCACAACCCAAGAAGGTTATTCACCGGAGAAGGGCAATCTCAACATCTTGACAGTCTTTGAGACTTTTTCCTCTAACAACCGGCGCAAACGGGTGCTACGCGACCTCGCCGAGGTCCATCAAGTTACCGAACTGAGCCCATGGAACGACACGGCAATAACCTTCACGGCCGAAGACGAACCAAAGGTTCGGTCCGTCCGAGCACCTGCCACCTTGGTGTTAAACCCCATCGTAGATGGTTTCCGGCTAACCAAAGTGCTCATGGACGGCGGCAATGGACTTAACATCATCTACGAGGACACGCTTGATAAGATGCAGATGGATAGGTCACACATCGAGCAAATTAATACCACCTTCCGGGGTATTATCCCAAGCCGAGAGGTACACTGCTCGTGAAAAATTAAACTGGATGTGGTGTTCGACACACCTGAGAACTATAGATCTGAAGAGTTGCTCTTTCATGTGGTCCCCTTCAACAGTGGGTATCACGCTATCCTCAGACGGGACGCCTTCTCACGCTTCCAAGTCATACCCCATTATGGGTACATGAAGCTCAAAATCCCCGGCCCTAATGGAATCATTACAATCTCAAGCGACCTGGATAAAGCTTCGCGTGCTAAAAACAAGACCGCATCCTTGGCCCTCGAGGCACTATCTGAAGCCCTAGCGGCAGAAGAATTAACCACCCTACGAGCTACGGTGGATAGGGATGACGTAATCCTTGATAAGAGATCGAAGTCCACCTCTTTCAAACCAGCTGAGGAATAAAATTCCAAGTGCACCCGATGGACCCCAATAAAACAACATCCATCGGGGCAAAACTAGATCCGGCAGTGGACGCCGCCCTACACGCATTCTTACGTGAGAATTGGGATATCTTTGCTTGGCATCCATCAGATATGCTCGGCACCCCATGAAGACTGGCCGAACATAGTCTCAATATAATCAAGGGGTTTAAGCTCGTAAAGCAGACACTACGGAGATTCTCCGAACCCAAGCGTCAAGCAATGGGAGAAGAGCTAGCCAAGTTACTAGAGGCTGGGTTCATTAGGGAAATCAAACATCCGGATTTGTTAGCCAATCTGGTGATGGTCCCTTAAAAGGACAAATCATGGCGCCTGTGTGATGGCTTCAAAGACCTCAACAAGGCTTGCCCCAAAGATCCTTTCCCATTGCCCCGCATTGACCAAATTATCGATGCAACTGCAAGACATGATTCGTTGTGTTTCCTCGATGCCTATTTCGGATATCATCAAATCAAGATGAAGGAATCATACTAGGATGCAACCGCATTCATCACCCCTTACGGTCCCTTCTGCTTCAACACTATGCCCTTTGGATTTAAGAATGTCGGGGGTACCTACCAACGCATGATTCAAACATGCCTGGAAAAACAAATAGGAAAAATAGGTGAAGCATACGTGGATGACGTGGTCATTAAAATAAAACACGTGGAGTCACTGGTGGATGATCTTCGCCTTACCTTCGACAATCTCCGAACATACGACATCCGGCTTAATCCGGAAAAATGTGTCTTCGGAGATCCAGCCGGAAAGTTGCTAGGGTTCATTGTTTCCCATAGAGGAATTGAGGCGAACCCAGCAAAAATCTCTATCACAATTGTCCACGCCAACAGACCTAAAGCAGGTTGAGAAATTAGCTAGGTGTATGGCGGCTTTGAGCCGATTTATCTCCAAATTAGGAGAAAAGGCATTGCCATTATACAAGCTATTGCACCGTACTCATAACTTCAAGTGGACGGATGCAGCCACAGCCGGATTGGAAGAACTAAAGGCCCTTCTCACAAGCAACCCAATCTTGGCTGCACCCGGCGTTGGAGAGCCTATGTTATTATACATTTCGGCAACTAACCAAGTAGTAAGCCATCCTCGTCATTGAGTGAGGGGAGGAGGGACATAAATTTCCCACCCAAAAACTCGTTTACTATGTATCGGAGGTCCTTACACCTTGTGAATCCCGATACCTGCACTATCAGAAGATAGGTGATAACCCACAAGTATAGGGGATCGCAACAGTTTTCGTGGGTAGAGTATTCAACCCAAATTTATTGATTCGACACAAGGGGAGCCAAAGAATATTCTCAAGTATTAGCAGTTGAGTTGTCAATTCAACCACACCTGGATAACTTAGTATCTGCAGCAAAGTATTTAGTAGCAAAGTAGTATGATAGTAATGGTAACAGTGGCAAAAGTAACAATAGCAGTTTTGTAGTAATTGTAACAGTAGCAACGGTAAAGTAAATAAGCAAAGCACAATATGTGAAAAGCTTGTAGGCATTGGATCAGTGATGGATAATTATGTCGGATGCGGTTCATCATGTAACAGTTATAACATAGGGTAACACAGAACTAGCTCCAATTCATCAATGTAATGTAGGCATGTATTCTGAATATAGTCATACGTGCTTATGGAAAAGAACTTGCATGACATCTTTTGTCCTACCCTCCCGTGGCAGCGGGGTCCTAATGGAAACTAAGGGATATTAAGGCCTCCTTTTAATAGAGAACCGGACCAAAGCATTAGTACTTAGTGAATACATGAACTCCTCAAACTACGGTCACCACCGAGAAGTATCCCGATTATTGTCACTTCGGGGTTGTCGAATCATAACACATAATAGGTGACTATAGACTTGCAAGATAGGATCAAGAACTCACATATATTCATGAAAACATAATAGGTTCAGATCTGAAATCATGGCACTCGGGCTCTAGTGACAAGCATTAAGCATAGCAAAGTGAGAGAAACATCAATCTCAGAACACAGTGGATACTAGGGATCAAACCCTAACAAAACTAACTTGATTACATGGTAAATCTCATCCAACCCATCAACGTCCAGCAAGCCTACGATGGAATTACTCACGCACTACGATGAGCATCATGAAATTGGTGATGGAGGATGGTTGATGATGACGACGGCGACGAATCCCCCTCTCCGGAGCCCCGAACGGACTCGAGATCAGCCCTACCGAGAGAAATTAGGGCTTGGCTGCGGCTCCATATCGTAAAAAGCGATGAAACTTTCTCTCTGATTTTTTTCTCTGTGAAAGACAATATATAGAGTTGGAGTTGAGGTCGGTGGACATCCAGGGGGGCCACGAGGCAGGGGGCGCGCCCAGGGGGAGGGGGCGTGCCCCCAACCCTCGTGGACAGGGTGTGGGCCCTTGTCCTTGATTCTTTCGCAGGTATTTTTTATATTTTCCAAAAGTAATCTCCGTGGATTTTCAGGTCATTCTGAGAACTTTTATTTCTGCACAAAAATAACACCATGGCAGTTCTGCTGAAAACATCGTCAATCCGGGTTAACAATCATGCAAGTTAGAGTACAAAACAAGGGCAAAAGTGTTTGGAAAATTAGATACTACGGAGACGTATCAAATCCCCCAAGCTTAAACGTTTCCTTGTCCTCAAGCAATTCAGTTGACAAACTGAAAGTGATAAAGAAAAACTTCTACAAACTCTGTTTGCTCTTGTTGTTGTAAATATGTGAAGCCAGCATTCAAGTTTTCAGCAAAGATTATGAACTAACCATATTTACAATAACACTTAGGTCTCATGTTTACTCATATCAATGGCATAATAGACTAGCGAGCAATAATAATAAATCTCGGATCACAAAACTTTCTCAAAACAATCATAGTATGATATAAGAAGATGGTATCTCGCTAGCCCTTTCTGAGACCACAAAACATAAATGCAGAGCACCTTTAAAGATCAAGGGTTGACTAAACATTGTAATTCATGGTAAAAGAGATCCACTCAAGTCATACCCAATATAAACTAATAGTACTGAATGCAAATGATAGTGTGCTCTCTAGCGGGTGCTTTTTAATAAGAGGGTGATGACTCAACATAAAACTAAATAGATAGGCCCTTCGCATAGGGAAGCATCTATTTGTAGGGGTGCCAGAGCTCGATTTTAAAATAGAGATGAATAACATTTTGAGCAGTATACGTTCACTGTCAACATAACAACTATGAGATCTCGATATCTTCCATGTTACATACATTATAGGCGGTTCCCGAACAGAGTGGTAAAGTTTATACTCCCCCACCACCAACAAGCATCAATCGATGGCTTGCTCGAAAAAACGAGTGCCTCCAACTTGCAACAACCCTGGGGGAGTTTTGTTTAATTATTTTGATTTGCTTTGATATTTTAGATTGTGCGACTGGGCATCCCGGTTACCAGCCATGTGAATGAGGAGCGGAGTCCACTCCTCTTGAGAATAACCCACCTAGCATCGAAGATACAGACAACCCTAGTTGAAACATGAGCTGCTCGAGCATACAAAACAGAATTTCATTTGAAGGTTTGGAGTTTGGCACATACAAATTTACTTGGAACGGCAGGTAAATACCGCATATAGGAAGGTATGGTGGACTCATATGGAATAACTTTGGGTTTATGGAGTTTGGATGCACAAGCAGTATTCCCGCTTAGTACAGGTGAAGGCTAGAAAGAGACTGGGAAGCGACCAACTGAGAGAGCGACAACAGTCATGAACATACATTAAAATTAATCAACACTGAGTGCAAGCATGAGTAGGACATAATCCACCATGAACATACATATCGTGATGGCTATGTTGATTTTGTTTCAACTACATGCGTGAACATGTGCCAAGTCAAGTCACTCGAATCATTCAAAGGAGGATACCACCCTATCATACCACATCACAACCATTTTAATAGCATGTTGGCACGCAAGGTAAACCATTATAAGCTCCTAGCTAATTAAGCATGGAATAAGCAACTATAATCTCTAATTGTCATTGCAAACATGTTTATTCATAATAGGCTGAATCAGGAACAATGAACTCATCATATTTACAAAAACAAGAGAGGTTGAGTTCATACCAGCTTCTCTCATCTCAATCAGTCCATCATATATCGTCATTATTGCCTTCCACTTACACGACTGGACGATGTGTATAATAATAATAGTGCACGTGCATTGGACTAAGCTAGAATCTGCAAGCATTCAATTCAAGGGAGAAGACAAGGTAATATGGGCTCTTTGTTAAATCAACAATCATGCATATAAGAGCCACTAAGGATTTTCATTATGGTCTTCTCCTCTCAACCCCCAAAGGAAAGAAAAGAAAATAAAACTATTTACACGGGAAAGATCCCAACAAGCAAAAGAAGAACGAGAAATCTTTTGGGGTTTTCTTTTTAGTTACTACTACAAGCTTGGAAATTAAACTAACTAATTTTTTGGTTTTTCTTAAGGTTTATCAAACACACAAGAAGAAAGCTAGAAAAAGAAATTGAACTGGCATGGATAGTACAATGAAAAAGTATGAGCACCAAAAACTAGAATAAGTTTCTAAACATGAATGTAATGTCGGTGAGATATACGTACTTCCCCAAGCTTAGGCTTTTGGCCTAAGTTGGTCTATGCCCAAGGACCGCGGCTACTCTCGCCGGTGTACTGAGGAGTGTCATTGTACTACCACTAACCGGCGATCTCTTCCGGATCTCCCTGATAAGATGATGGACGATAAGGGTCCAGTGGTGGTTCCGGCTCAGGCTCTGGATTTGATGTCTGGCCTCGTTGCGCATACACTGCCGACAGCAAGACGAGGTAATGGCCTGCAGTTAACTCAAACAAAGAAGGTGCAGGCAGGGTAATAATCTCTTTGTGTTTCTTATTAAATCTCAGGTTATACAGCAACATCTTATCATCATTGTCAACAATAAACTCATGCGCTACCATGCTCCTGTAATCTAAAAAAGGCAAGAGGCAGCAGTGTCTCCTCTTTCTCAAAATGCCTAATAGGTATCTCGAAATGTCTAGCAAAGTGTGCAGCATAGATACCTCCAAAGATGGGGCCCTTTGTATGGTTCAGGCTTAATCGTTTAGCAATAATGGCACCCATACTAAAAGAGTTATCATGGAATAAAGCATGGAACAAAATAATAATATCAGGAACACTAAGGTTTCCACAGTTTTCGTGACCAACTAAACATCGACTAGCAAATTTGGCAAAGTAGCGTAAAACAGGAAAATGTATGCTATTGATTCTTGCATCGGAAACCTTCCTCGATTCCCCTACAGTAATAATATCAATAAACCATCCACATCTTTACGATGTGGTTCCTCTAAGCCGCCCTCAAAGGGAATTCTACAAACTGCGCAAAATTTACGTAATGACATTTCCTTAGCCTCATCATATAAATGAAAAGCTACTGAAGGAGGTGAATTCTTAGGATAATAGTAGAAGTTTTGCACGAAAGTATTGGTGAGTAAGAGATACTGTTCGATTCGATCATGGAGGAAGTCGGTGAGGCACGCATTATCAGCGAAAGAATAAAAGTCTTCATAAATCATGGCTGCTCTCAAGAAATTATCACAAGGCCACTCACACGGCCTTACTTCCGCTACGCGAGGAAGATTATACTTGGCCTTTTCTTTCTCCTTAGCTTGTTTATACTTGGAGCCTTCTCTAGAAGAATCCCTCAAAACTCTCTTCATCCTTTTCTGAAAATTTCTGAAATTTTTAGTAACTCAAAATAAAAGTGAATCAAACTCAAAAAAACTAATAGCAACCACTCCTACAAGTGCCTAGAGCCTATATCATGCATTAGAATTACATGGGACCTCATAAATTTGACATGCAAGCTCAAGAACAGGGTCACCTGGGCAGCAAAAATTTGCAATGAATAAAGCACTAGAACAAAAACTAATTGGACCATTGGAGGAGTCACATACCAAAGAACAATCTCCCAAAGCAGTTTTGTGATGGAGCTTTGAGCAAGGAGACCAAAAATCGTAGCAAAGTGAGCTAGAACTCGTGCTTGAGCTGGATGGGGATTTTTTTGGGAGGAAGATGGAGTGTGTGGGTACATGAATAAGTGGATGGGGGCACCATGGGCCCACGAGGCAGGGGGCACGCCCTGTAAGGGTGGGGGCGCCCTAGACCCTCGTGGCCAGGTGCTTGCTCCCCCTGCTGTTTTCTCAGTGCCAGAAATTTTTAATATTCCAGAAAAAATCATACTAAATTTGCAGGTCATTTGGAGAACTTTTATTTCTGGGATATTTTTTAGTGCATGGATAATTCAGAAAACAGGCAGATAATACTATTTTACTTTATTTAATCTAAATATCAGAAAGTAGAAAGAGGGTACAGAAGGTTGTGCCTTCTAGTTTCATCCATCTCATGATCATCAAAAGGAATCCACTAACAAGGTTGATCAAGTCTTGTTAACAAACTCATTCCGAATAACATGGAACCGGAGAAATTTCGAATAACACTAGTTTACCTCAACGGGGATATGAACATCCCCAATAATAAGAATATCATTTTTTTCTTGACAGTAGGAAGAGGAAATTCAAAACCTCCAATAATGATAGTTGGAATTTTTCCAATAGAATTGATGCTATGAACTTGAGGTTGTTTCCTCGAAAAGTGTACTATATGATCATTACCATTAACATGAAAAGTGACATTGCCTTTGTTGCAATCAATAACAGCCCCTGCAGGATTCAAAAAGGGTCTACCGAGGATAATCAACATACTATCGTCCTCGAGAATATCAAGAATAACAAAGTCTGTTAAGATAGTGACATTTGCAACCACAACAAGCACATCCTCACCGACAGGTATAGCAGTTGATTTATCAGCCATTTGCAAAGATATTTTAGTAGGTGTCAACTAGCACATATGCCCGTGCGTTGCAGCGGGAGAGATATTTTTGTTGCAATAAGCAACGTGAAAGATAATTGATGTGTCCACCAAAAATGGTCTCCACAATAGTAGGTGACAGAGCAAGGAGTTGTGGTCTTCTTGTTGGACATGTTTGGCCTGCGAAATCTTGATAGTGATGTGATTGGTTGGCGTGGCGGTGATCATCCAACTCGTGCCATTTTTCCTCTTGGTCCGCCTCCATCTCAGTTTGTGCATGCCTCCTCATTAGGTGGATGCGCGGCGATGTTCGCGACACAAATGCTTCAACCATTCTCTCCCACAACGGCATAACCGGATGAATGTTCCTTCTTTATGACAATTTATTCTCTTTTATTATTTTAGCGCTCATATGCTCACTTTTTTCTAAGTAGAGCCAAACAACATATTCACTTTATTGGCACATGCCTACAATTTCTTTAGTTTATTGCTAACGAGCATAGGACAAACACGCGCTGCTGACCAATGGCAAGTGCATATTAAGAAAAATATTCTAGAGTCAGATTTGAAATATTATTAGATTCTTTTTGAACATTCAAAGAAATATGAACTGCCGAATATTCATGGAAATGTTAAAAAATTGAAATCCCAACCAGTTTTGAAATATGCGAACAATTTTTTTTGAAAATTCTATTTACATTTGGAAGAAACATGAACAAGACTAGAAATGGTAATAATTTTTGAAATTCACAAACAATAATTTGAAAACATCAAGCTTTTATAAAAACAAAATGTTTTTTGATTTTTTTTAAAAGGGTCATTTAGTTCAATTTTAGAAAATAAATTTTTTGACGCAAACATTATTATGTATTTGTGAATATTTCGCTAAAATAAGAATATTCATTGAATGTGGAAGATTTTATAAAATTTGATTTTCATAAAAAAATCACAAACAATTTTGAAAAACACAATTTTCTTCAAAACAAAAGGAGCATTTTTTTAAATGTTAAGAAAATTCTGAAACAATATTTTTCAAAAGTTTCGAATATTTTTTAAAATAGTTTTTTTAATTATGACTTTCTTTAATATTCGAACACAAATTGAAATTCGGAGTATTTTTTTAAATTCTTAGGTCACGGAAAATTAAAATAAAGATGGGAAATATGGAAAATAAATAGGAAAGAGAAAGGAATAGAAAAAAATAAATATAAACAGAACATTGAAAAAATAAAAAATGGGCAGTCCTAGTCTTGGGCGACCTGTGAATTATTTGTTGCACTGTGCACCAAAATAAGGTCTTTCCAACTACATGGGCAGTATAATTACTGGGCCGGAATTTTTGGGAAGGAGCGCGCATGGCCCAATTTAGAATTCTGGACAAACCTTTTTTATATAGCGGATAGATGCACAAAAATTTAGTACCACCTCGGATAGGGAAAAAACTTTTCGGCGGTGAATGGATGAAAAAATTGGAGAAACGCACCTCGCTCTATTAGTAGGTATAGAGTTATTCAATTCCACTCTATGATATATAGAGAGAGGGATAACACAAACACCGGCTCCAAGATCACATAAAGCAGTTTTAACATAGTTTCTTTTAATGGAGCATGGTACAGTTGGTACTCCTGGATCTCCAAGTTTCTTAGGTATTCCACCCTTAAAAGTGTAAGTAGCAAGCATGGTGGAAATTTCAGCTTCCGGTATCTTTCTTTTATTTGTAATAATATCCTTCATGTATTTAGCATAAGGGTTAACTTTAAGCATATCAGTTAAGCGCACATAAGAAGATAGGTCTAATCATTTTAGCAAAGCGCTCAAAATCCTCATCATCCTTTTTCTTGGATGGCTTAGGAGGAAAAGGCATGGGTTTCTGAACCCATGGTTCTCTTTCTTTATTGTGCTTCCTAGCAACAAAGTCTCTCTTATCATAACATTGATTCTTTGATTGTCGGTTATCAAGATCAACAACAACTTCAATCTCTACATCATTATTACTGCTAGGTTGAGCATCAACATGAACATTATCATTATCATTATCACTAGGTTCATGTTCATCATCAGATTGTGTTTCAACATTAGAAATTAAAATATCATTGGGATTCTCAGGTGTGTTTACAACAGGTTCACTAGAAGCATGCAAAGTCCTATCATCTTTCTTTTTATTCTTTTAGAAGGACTAGGTGCATCTACATTATTTCTCTGAGAATCTTGCTCAATTCTCTTAGGGTGGCCTTTAGGATACAAAGGTTCCTGGGTCATTTTACCAGTTCTAGTAGCCACTCTAACAACAAAATCATGTTTATTATTTAATTCATCGAGCAAATCACTTTGATATTTAAGTACTTGTTCTGCTTGAGGGGTAACCATAGAAGCATATTTGCTAATGAGTTTAAGTTCACCTTTAACTCTAGCCATATAATCACTCAAGCGTCCAATCATGTAAGCATTACTCTTTAATTCTCTACCAACATAAGCATTGAGACTTTCTTGTCTAGCCATAAAGTCACCAAATTCATCTAAACATTGGCTAGGAAATTTAGTAGACGGGATTTCAACCTTATCATATCTATAGAGAGAATTTACCTTTACTACCTGTGTCGGGTTATCAAGACAAAGTGTTTCTTCAATAGGCGGTACATTAAGACCATGTATTTCTTCAACAGGAGGTAAATTCTTAACATCTTCAGCTTTAATACCTTTTTCTTTCATTGATTTCATTGCCTCTTGCATATCTTCAGGACTGAGAAATAGAACTCCCCTTTTCTTCGAAGTTGGTTTAGGAATAGACTCAGGAGATGGCTCAATTGGCTCAGGAATTGGCTCAGGAAGAGTCCAATTATTTTCATTAGTCAACATATTATTCAATAGCAATTCAGCTTGGTCGACTGTTCTTTCCCTGAAAACACAACCAACACAACTATCCAAGTGGTCCTTGGAAGCATCGGTTAGTCCATTATAAAAGATATCAAGTGTTTCGTTTTTCTTAAGAGGATGATCAAACAAAGCATTAAGTAATCGGAGAAGCATCCCCCAAGCTTGTGGGAGACTCTCTTTTTCAATTTACACAAAATTACATATTTCCCGCAAGGCATCTTGTTTCTTATGAGCAGGGAAATATTTTGCAGAGATATAATAAATCATATCCTGGGGACTACGCACAAAATGAGGATCAAGAGAATTAAACCAAGTTTTAGCATCACCCTTTAATGAGAACAGAAATATCTTAAGGATATAATAATAGTGAGACTTCTCAACATTAGTGAACAGGGTGGCTATATCCTTTAATTTAGTAAGATGTGCCAGAACAGTTTCAGATTTATTGCCATAAAAAGGATCAGATTCATCCAAAATAATTATTTCAGGATCAACAGAGAATTCATAATCCTTATCAGTAACAAAGATAGGTCAAGTAGCAAAAGCAGAGTCATATTTCATTCTAGCATTTAAAGTTTTCTGTTTAAGTTTAGCTAATAACTTCTTAATATTAGATCTATCATTGGAAGCAAGAAGATCTCTAGCAGTTTCTTCATCCATAACATAACCCTCAGGAATAACAGGCAATTCATACTTAGGGGGAGAACCTTCATCATCACTATCTTCAATAATTTCATCATCAATAATTTCATTCTCTCTAACCCTAACAAGTTGTTCATCAGGATATTCACCTAATGCCACGGTAGTATCATGCATAGCAGAAGTGGCATCATCAATAACATGCGACATATCAGAATTCATAGCAGTAGCAGGTTTAGGTGTCGCAAGCTTACTCAAAACAGAAGGAGAATCTAGTGCAGAGCTAGATGGCAGTTCCTTACCTCCCCTCGTAGTTGTGGGAAAAATCTTAGTTCTTTCGTCTTTCAAGTTCCTCATAGTGATCAGTAGATATAAATCTCAAGTGACTCAAAGAATAGAGCTATGCTCCCAGGCAACGGCGCCAGAAAATAGTCTTGATAATCCACAAGTATAGGGGATCGCAACAGTTTTCGAGGGTAGAGTATTCAACCCAAATTTCTTGATTTGACACAAGGGGAGCCAAAGAATATTCTCAAGTATTAGCAGTTAAGTTGTCAATTCAACCACACCTGGATAACTTAGTATCTGCAGCAAATTATTTAGTAGCAAAGTAGTATGATAGTAATGGTAACAGTAGCAAAAGTAACGATAGCAGTTTTGTAGTAATTATAACAGTAGCAATGGTAAAGTAAATAAGCAAAGCACAATATGTGAAAATCTCGTAGGCATTGGATCAGTGATCGATAATTATGTCGGATGCGGTTCATCATGTAACAGTTATAACATAGGGTGACACAGAACTAGCTCCAATTCATCAATGTAATGTAGGCATGTATTCCGAATATAGTCATACGTGATTATGGAAAAGAACTTGCATGACATCTTTTGTCCTACCCTCCCATGGCAGCGGGGTCCTAATGGAAACTAAGGGATATTAAGGCCTCCTTTTAATAGAGAACCGGACCAAAGCATTAGCACTTAGTGAATACATGAACTCCTCAAACTACGGTCATCACCGAGAAGTATCCTGATTATTGTCACTTCGGGGTTGTCAGAGCATAACACATAATAGGTGACTATAGACTTGCAAGATAGGATCAAGAACTCACATATATTCATGAAAACATAATAGGTTCATATCTGAAATCATGTGGCACTCGGGCCCTAGTGACAAGCATTAAGCATAGCAAAGTCATAGCAACATCAATCTCAGAACATAGTGGATGCTAGGGATCAAACCCTAACAAAACTAACTTGATTACATGGTAAATCTCATCCAACCCATCACCGTCCAGCAAGCCTACGCTGAAATTACTCACGCACTGCGGTGAGCATCATGAAATTGGTGATGGAGGATGGTTGATGATGACGACGGCGACGAATCCCCCTCTCTGGAGCCCCGAACGGACTCCAGATCAGCCCTCCCAAGAGAGATTAGGACTTGGTGGCAACTCCGTATCGTAAAACGCGATGAAACTTTCTCTCTGTGTTTTTTCTCCGTGAAAGCAAATATATAGAGTTGGAGTTGAGGTCGGTGGACATCCAGGGGGCCCACGAGGTAGGGTCCGCGCCCCCATCATCGTGGACAGGGTGTGGGCCCCCTGGCCATGATTCTTTCGCCAGTATTTTTTATATTTTCCAAAAGTAATCTCCGTGGATTTTTAGGTCATTTCGAGAACTTTTGTTTCTGCACAAACATAACACCATGGCAGTTCTGCTGAAAACAGCGTCAATCCGGGTTAGTTTCACTCAAATCATGCAAGTTAGAGTCCAAAACAAGGGCAAAAGTGTTTGGAAAAGTAGATACGATGGAGACATATCAATAGCCTACACAGTCTTTATGGCGTCTCGCAAACTTCGACACTACTTTCAAGAGTGTTCGATCATGGTGGCATCCGAGGTGCCACTGAATGACATCATTAATAGCAGGGACGCCTGGCCGTATAGCAAAGTGGGCCATCGAGCTATAACCATCCTAAATCATATACAAGACACACAGGGCTATTAAATCCAAGGTGTTGGCCGACTTCATAGCCGAATCGACGGAAGCTGAACTCCCTAAAGAGTACAACTCCTATTCTAATTGGGTAATGTATTTCTGTGGCTCCCAAATGCTGGCCAGGCTGGGGGCTGGCATAATCCTCACATCCCCCACTAGGGACATAGTCTGCTACGTGTTACAAATCATGTATACAAACTCTAATAATGCGGCCGAATACGAGGCGCTACTGCACGGTCTTCGTATGGCCGTCTCCATGGGCATACAACGTTTGGAGGTACGCGGGGATTCGAACCTCGCAATTTCACAGGTCAACGGAGAATTCGATGCGAAGGACCCAAAAATGATGGCATACCGAAACTCCATATTGAAAATGTTAGCTCGGTTCGACGAACTTGAGTTCCATCATGTCGCCCGGGAAAGTAATCAGGCAGCCAACATCCTTGCTCGCATGGGCACTAAACGCAACCCCGTGCCACCCAACACCTTCATGGAGCGGCTCTTTAAGCCATTCGTGGTATGGCAAGGCGAGAGCGGCAAGGGCAATGCAGAACTAATCACACCCCCAACCGCCGAACACAATGCGGACAACGTCAGGAGTTCGGATATCGAGATAACACCCTCCGCTCATGAGATCATGGCGGTTATCGCCCCTTGGACTGAACCTTACTTGGCCTACATTAATAGGCAAGAGCTCCCCGACAATCAAAATGAAGTGCGATGCATAGTCCGGCGCTCCAAAGCCTTCAAAGTACACGAAGCTGAACTATATAAAAGAAGTACAACTGGAGTCCTTCAAAGGTGTATCTCTGAAGAGGAGGGATGACAGCTCTTGGCAGAGATACATGCCGGGTTGGGCGGTCATCATGCTGTAGCCCGCGCCCTTGTAAGCACGGCGTTCCAGACTGGTTTTTTCTAGCCTACGACCCGAGCTGACGCTCAAGACCTTGTCCAACGTTGCATGGGCTATCAACTCTTTGCCAATCAGAGCCACATGCCTCCCACCGCATTAAGAACAATCCCCATTACTTGGCCCTTTGCGGTCTGGGGGCTTGAAATAGTAGGACCCCTTAAAGGGGAAGCCATAAAAAGAAATACTTATTGGTCATGGTAGATAACTTCACTAAATGGATAGAAGCCAAACCAGTTAAAACAGCTAAGGCCGGACGAGTGATCGATTTTATATCAGGCATAGTCCACCATTATGGTGTTCCGCATAGTATCATCACTGACAATGGCTCTAACTTCACAGCTGATGAGGTGAAACCTGGTGCGCTAAGTTGGGCATTAAACTTGACTATGCATCCGTATAGCACCCCGAAACGAATGGCCAAGTCAAACGGGCCAATGGTCTGACTATGAGTGGTGTTAAACCAAGACTCATGCACTCTTTACAAGAATCAGATAAGCAATGGGTTGAGGAACTCGATTCCGTACTCTGGGGACTCCGGACAACGTCCAATCGAACGACCAGATACACACCATTCTTTACGGTGTACGACACTGAAAAAGACATACTACCCTGCGATATCATTCATGACTCACCTAGAGTGCACATGAATGAAGAGAAAGAAGCCGAACTTGATCGGCAGGACGACCTAGATGGACTGGAAGAGGAGCGCAATGTAGACAAGGCCCGTTCCACATTCTATCAACAACAGGCCAGGCGTTACCAAAGCAGAGAAGTGTGGACTAAAACATATAACGCCGGAGAACTTGTCCTACGCCTCCAAGAGAAGAAAAGGATAAGCTCAAACCCAAATGGGAGGGCCCCTTCATTATCGATGAAGTTCTTACTGGAGGAGCCTATCGCCTTCGCAATGCGGAGGATAATCGCCTTGAGCCGAACCCATGGAACGCTGCCCAGCTCCGAAGATTTTACGCATAAATTCAGCCCCCTTATGTGTAGGTTTAAAATTAGGTTTTTTCCATTTTCTCTTTCTTTTTACCCTCTTTTGTATGCCCGGATAAACCGCATCATTGGGGATACGCACCTTTAAATGTATACATCCCACCATGCATGGGTTCTTCCTTTGAAAGAAACATTTATTACAAAGCTTACAAAGCTTCTTTTGTCCGTACTATCTGTTGTTTCTGCCATTTTATGCACCTCTATGACTTAATTTTTTGCCAAGCTGGGTTGCCTCGCTCCTGTTCTTATACCCTACGTTCCTGATTGTTTGGCTAGGGTATGAAGGGAGCACCTATGCGATTGTTACAACCGGGTTATTCGGCACTATACCTCAGACGGGTGAAGCCGAAATCTAGCGTTCTTAAGAGAATATTTGGGCGGCACATATTCAACAGGATGTATTCAGAATAACACATAATAGCGGCTATCTGTACTTCAGATACAAGCCCATCCTAAGAAAAGGAACCCCTAACGGAACTATTTTTCTTAGAAGATGTTTCTTACGTTAACAAGTAATATAACATAACTCCGCCGGTCACAGTTTGTCTGTTTGAGCAATATGGCTGGATTGCCTGGTTTCCAACAATACTAAATGTTTACTGTCAAAACATAGTATGCGGAAACACTCCAACCTTTTTGGTTTGGAGGTGGAAGCCGAAGGTCTGCGATGACAAAATTTTCATACAATTCAGCAGGAGATAAGTTCGGTCGTAAAGTACATGGGTACATCAAATCGAACGCTTACTCCCTCTCTGTGCCATCTAATAGGCTATCTAATTTACAATCCTGTTGCGATAATTTCGTCGCTGTCATTACTTGGTCATACACCTAGTTTACGGGAATTTCCTTCCCATCGGGTCCCCGCGGTCCAACCCTGGCCATATGTTTTGGGTCAAGACCAGTATAGCGTGTGTTCACCATGGCCCATGCCTCTCAAGTGCCTTCCCGGCAGGCTGGTGTCTTCCACAGCTCGAACCAACACCGGGCACCCTTGAAAAGATCTGCCAACCCCTCCATACTTTCTGGTGGGACGTCGGAGGGCCACAAGGCTTTGGCCATGTTCTTCATTGCCTTCCGAGCACGTTCGTGCATGTTGGCCGGCTCCTTCAGAATGTCACTCTGAAGAACTGGCATTTCCTCCTCGGGGCGACTGGTCAACATACCCCCATCAACTGAACTATCACATTTTGCATTATATGATTCTCTCAAATAATTCAGACGGTTCGCAAAACATACCGAATATACCGCCATTCAGTTTCTGGTTTTCTTGTTGTGCCTCTAAGAGTTGAGCCATCAAGCTCTTTATCTCTTTGCCCTGTTTCTTTACTTCCTCCTCCAATTTTTTATCATTGCCATAATACATTGGGGCACTCTTTATTTCTTCAAGCTCCCGGGTCAATGCATTGTTCTTCTCCTTGAGAACCCGTGGTCACCAAATGATCCTTAAATCAGTTTTGATCACCCGCTTCAAGTCTCGGGGGCTACTACCACTATTTATCCACTAAGTTATTGAAAATTTTCACATGCATATCCTTTGATACCAGGCGAGCGACCCCGGCGAGTCCGTCCTAGATATCTCGGATATGAGCACCTACAGTGCTTAGGGCGTTGAACTCTGGCTCCGTTAAGGCAGGGGCACGTAAGGCTTCTTTTAAGTGACGATGATTGATTGCACTTTTGACCTCGGAGTTGGTAACAGACATCTCATCCAGCTCTCCATGCGACGAGCGAGCCTGTGCCACGTCAACGTGCGCCTCCGTCCCGATTGGTTTCTCCGGCATCGGATTAGCCATAGCTTGGCTGGCAGGGACCTTACCCACGGTGCGCTGAATACCCCTCCTGCGATAACAGAGGGAGGATTTGAATAACAGCCTGACTTCATGACCGAATAATAATAAAGAAGTGTCTACCTTTTCGATGGTGGAGTAGGTTCGGAGGCGCTACCGTCCTCCTTTCATTTTTCACGACCCTTTCGCGAAGGTGCTAACCTTTTCTTGGCCGCCTTTCCTTGGGTACGGCCCGCTGAGCGCAGATCCTGCGAAGCATGGGCCAATGTAAAAATAAGAAGACTAGTGGAAATATTCCTCTTCCTTGAGAATACAGTTTCCGAACACTTACCTTCACAAAGGGATAAAGTTGGGGTAGTCAGCCATAAGGGCCACCTCTGAGCCATCAAGGCTTGCCTGATAGTAGACCCCATCTTTGAAGTCTACAAATATGTTCGGATCCTCATGGAATCCGAGGTCTTCACCACGATCATGATCCTCTGGCTGGGGGAGGGGCAGTTAATGTTTTTGACAACATGCCTCCATGACTGTTCAAAAAACAAATAGCCAAGGTATCCGGTCGGTACATTTCTATGGGCAAAATGCATTGAGCGGTTAAAAAACTTACCCATTCAATAGGAGAGTACATGGAGTAGGCTTCTCGGCAATTTACACGCATAAAGTCCTCTTCCTCTCCTTTATATAGGTCGGCCAGAGCTGCCTCTAATGTGGCTTGGCCATTCGGACCCTTTCGCCTATAGCGGGATGCGTCGTCCTCCCCATTATAGTCCCATAGAGGAGCTATTCGGGATTGAAGTGGTTGGACGCATCTCTTTATTGTGATGCTATGACTTCTACGATGGAGAGTTCGAAATGGGTCAATAGCTTGATCTTGTTTACCAAGTTCATCACTTCCGCACTATCTTCTTGGTCAGAGGATTTGGGACGCCAGTTGTACAGCTTCTTCAAGGGGGCGCTAGAAAATTCTAGCAGTACGCGTCGAATAGGGTCCGGAAGTGCTACATCATCAATGTAGAACCATTCCGAAGGCCATTCGGTCAATCCTTTCTTCGGAATCCCGATGGCGTAACTGTCCGGCTATGCGCCATACTTCGACACCGCCTACTTGAAAAATAGACATGCCACCCTGATGGCGTGGGACGAGGCAGAAGAACTTTTTCCATAGTTCAAAGTGAGCCTCACAACCCAAGAACAATTTGCAAAGAGTGACAAAACCGGATATGTGCAAGATAGAACCTGGTGTCAGGTTGTGCAGCTGGATCCCATAGTGTTCCAGTAGGCCCCTGAGGAAAGTGTGGATCGGGAATCCCATGCCCCTCAAAAGGAAGGAGGTAAAGCACACCCTCTCCCCTTGACTGGGATTGGGGAAATTCTCCGCCAATGCATCAGTGCCTACGGTGGTTAGCCCTGCCCGTACGGAGACTAGATCTGGGGGAGGGAGGTTGTTAGTGTCAAAACCGGCGGATCTCGGGTAGGGCGTCCCGAACTGTGCGTCTAAGGCTAATGGTAACAGGAGGTGGGGGACACAATGTTTACCCAGGTTTGGGCCCTCTCTATGGAGGTAATACCCTACTTCCTTCTTGATTGATTTTGATGATATGAGTATTACAAGAGTTGATCTACCACGAGATCATAGAGGCTAAACCCTATAAGCTAGCCTATGATTATGATTGTTGTTGTCCTACGGACTAGACTCTCCGGTTTATATAGATACTGGAGGGGGCTAGTGTTACACAAAGTCGGTTACAAAGAAGGAAATCTACATATCCGAATTGCCAAGCTTGCCTTCCACGCAAAGGAGAGTCCCACTCGGACACGGGACGACATCTTCAATCTTGTATCTTCATAGTCCAACAGTCCGGCATAACTATATAGTCTGGCTATCCGAGGATCCCCTAATCCAGGACTCCCTCAGTAGCCCCTTAACCAGGCTTCAATGACGATGAGTCTAGCGCGTAGATCATCTTCGGCATTGCAAGGCGGGTTCTTCTCCGAATTCTCCAGAGTACCTGTTGTAACGAGTAGTGTCCGGCTTCCCATTTAATGTTACCTTAATAATTTCAGCCTCCACGTGTTGAGCGAATGCGAGAAGCCGGTGCATTTTTACACTTGCCACCCTGACCCTGTAAATAATCATCTATTAAAGAGACGGGGATCCTCAGTTCCAAATCACACCATCTTCCCCAAGCGAGGATTCACCAGAGTGCGCCCGAAACCATCCCATCATGGTCGGCCACCGCAGCTCTTCCTCTCACCCATGTAGCATCAAGACAGGTGATTGGGAGAAGTGTACCATGTCTCACAGCCAATTGGTTAAGTTGCAGACCCAGGGGTTTCTTCCTCCTGCATGCCTTGTCCCCGTTCAAGCCGGATTAGCCACCTTTGACGGCGGGGAGCAAGCGGAGAGTTTTCCCAACCCATCCCGTGGGGAGCGTGTGTGCCTTGTCCCTTAATTGCTGAGGGGCATCGGATTTCCAATCCATCTGTTCCTCCGCGGGCACCTGGAGTATTATGGCCTCCAGCTACACAACTTTACCCCTGCCACCATCCTGCACATCGCAGGTTATGTCACCCTTTGTGAGTTATTTCTAGGTTCCGAAGCTCATTTCGAGCTATGGAAGAGGTTGTTCTGCCTCGTCCCCCACAATCAGGAGGGATCAATACTCCAAGTGGGCGGAGCCTAAGTATGGCGCATCGCCGGGACCGGATACCTGTCCGGCACTCCGAAGAAGACATCCGAAGATTGGCCTTCCGAGTGATTTTATATAGAGGACGTCTCCCTTCCTGACCCCATCCAAATGGGTCTTCCGGAGTTTACAAATGATCCGATGAAGAAGCGCCATAGCTGGCATCCCCGAAGCCCCCAGGAGGAAGATAGCAGAGAGGTCCTTCAATTGATGGGCATGATAAAAATGCTTGCTAAATCTGGATTGACAATAATCGAGGTTATGTCAACATGCATAATGCGGGGGGAGCAGCCACTCCAGTATCGGGGGCAACCCATGTGGCACTGCAATGGAGAAGACGATGCCACCCGCTGCGGTCAGAAAGGTCCGGACTCCACCACCGCCCTGGAAAAAATATTTTCCAATTTATACAAAGGAGAAGAAGAGGAGTTCATCTGCATTAAGCCACGGGATGGATTTTCCATGTACAACCCCCTAGCTGGGTGAGTTGCCATCTTTTACTCAACTCTACTCATCCCCGCAGTCTTTCATCACAAATATTTACCTTGCTAGTCCATAGCAGGAACTGCGAAAAGCCGTCAGGGAGATCCATAGCCCGCCTCCATAGCGAGAGGACCACAACTGGGCCCTCGACCCCGGACTTGAAGAAGATCCAGACATATTTGTGGAGTTTGACGACAGGGCGTTTTACCAAGTGAGCTGTGATAGCACATTGGTGGCCATCATTGCCGATTATCCCGGCATCCTCCCGGCACCACGTGTAAGTAAATAGGAGACTTATCTTTCGAAAAGGATTCCCTCTTTCCACCTAACCCACCACACATATATTATGCTATAAAGGGAAAGCCACTGGTGCGCCATGCTGAACCCGCGGTGACCCACCAACAAGGGGCGCCCAAGCCGGATAGGCTTAAAAGGAATGCAAGCAGGGCCGAGCCGCCATCAGAGATGTATGTTTTAAAACATGCTCCATGATTGTCATTTTTAAAATATAACAAGGTCCACTGTGTCCTGGCAGAAAGTGTATTCGCCGGACTGTATCCGGAGATCCTGCCAGTCACGCCTCTACCAGCTGGACTAGAGAACCGGCCTCAAGGGTGGAGGCTAACATGGGGATGACACCGGACGGTCCTCCTATAGAGGATGCGGATAGGATATCCGCTACAAATTCCGAGGTGGAGAGCGCTATGAATCATCGGCGTCGACGGGCCATACTTCGCAACCCTAATTTTTTCGAAGAGGCTTTCAATGCCTTCAACTCAGGAGACGCGTACATCCGAGCTGCTCAAGATGGGCTTGCTAGAGCAACAGACCAGTATTTAAAAGATATACGAGTAAGTAAAATCTGATAATTATGTATATCAGTAGCCCCTGAGACTTGAAACATTTGGTACAACTGATTTAAGGATCATTGTATGAACAGGTTC
This sequence comes from Triticum aestivum, assembly GCF_018294505.1. Taxonomy (NCBI): domain Eukaryota; kingdom Viridiplantae; phylum Streptophyta; class Magnoliopsida; order Poales; family Poaceae; genus Triticum; species Triticum aestivum. Next base: position 182,973,373 of record NC_057795.1, read on the forward strand.
TTACAGAGAAGAACACCCATTTATCTCAAGAGCTGGAGGAGTGTAAAGCCCAGCTAAGGGCCGCAATAGCCGGAATGGAGGAATCCAATAAGGCCTCATCTGGTAATATTTTTCTTCATCGATAAAAAATGTAATGAAGTGTACCATATGATATTCGGCATTTTTGCAGATCTAACAATAGATTCTGCAGGCAATCCCGGAGTGAATCTGGAGATCCTACAAGAGGATGAACAACGAGCTCAACGACAGCTAGAGGCTGGTGAGCGTGTGCTTACACGGGTCAGGCGAGAGAAAAACGATCTCTAGGATGCCAATACCCGGGTGGGCGTGGAATTGAAAGATGTTCGGGCCCAGCTTGCGGACTCCATGAAGGAGAATAGGAGGCTTCAACGCGGCATTTTTAGTATGTGCTCAAACGAACCTTTATATAGTTCGGCGAAGAAACAGGATAACAAAGTTATGTCTGTAGGTGTACTGACTTGTCGTCCTGAAGAGGAGATGCCCGGATCTTCAGGCAATTTTCTGCAAGAGCTTTCACAACTGCACGAACAAGTTCGGCAGGTGATGCAGGGTATTGCGAAGGCCTTGTGGCTATCCGACTCCCTGCCCGGAAGCATGGGGGAGCTTGTACAGCTGCTCAAGGGAGCGCGGCGGCGCTTCCAATTATGGAAGATATCGGCCTGCCGACAAGGTGCGAGGGAAGCTTGGGCCATGGTAAAAACACGGTACACCAAGGTCGATCCGAATCACATGGCCCTGGTCGGACCTGTAGGGTCAGATGGGAAAGAGATTCCCATTAGTCTGGTATATGACCAGGTAGGATTAGCTACAAAGTATTCCCAACAAGATTGTAGGCTAGACAGCTTGTTGGATGGCATAGAAAAAGAAGTCTGTGGGTCTAAGTGACCGTGTACTTCAATTGACATATTTTGTCGCTAGCCGGATTGTAAATCATTTGTCATGGCAGACCTTTTCGCTTCAGCCTCTGGACCCGACAGTCCAGAGTGTTTCCGAATACCCGCTTAGTTATGTAAACCGGGGTACGCGTGGAAACCAGGCATAGGGGTCATAAGTGCTTGAATAGACAATTACCCAACTAACTATGTTATATTACATGGATTGTAAGAAACATCTTCCAGGGAGAATAGTTCCGTTAAGGGTTCCTTTCCCTGGGTACGCATGCATTAATGTGCATGTCCGAACTGCGAACAGAGACGCAATATTGAAAGAGCTGGTTATCGACTAGAGGGGGGTGAATAGGCGATTTTTATGAAAGTCTTCAAAACATGGGAGTTTCGAAGACAAACGATAGAAATGACACCATTCATATCCAGCGGAAGGTAGACTACACTAGGCAAACCATAGTCAAGTATTCAATGAAGTGAAAGCACGAAGACTATTAGTAGCTAGGTAGAAAGGATTAGGGTGGAAGATAGTATGAAGCCAATCAGAACAAGTAGTCACGCAGTGAAGTCAAACAGATAATGCAAGCAGGCAATGACGTCACGAAGACAAACTGTAAGTAAAGAGAAGTGAGAGATAGAACCAGCTTGGGGAGGACAGGGATTTGTTCGACCAGTTCCAGTTGTTGTGACAACTGTACGTCTGGTTAGGGAGGCTGAGATTCAACTCAGAAGACTGCGTCTTCACCTTATTCCCCTTGAGCTAAGGACACCTAGTCCCCGCCCAATCACTCTGGTATGTCTTCAAGGTAGACTTCTAGACCTTCACAGACTTCGTTCACCGGCAATCCACAATGACTTTTGGATGCTCAGAACGCGACGCCTAATCGGCTGGAGGATTCACAGTCCTCAAGTGTAACAAGTCTTCAGATCACGCGGATAGAAAGACTTCAGTGATGCTAAACACTCTTTGGGCTCTGGCTGGTTTGGGCTTTGTCCTTGCAAGGATTCTCTCTCAAATGCTTCGGAGGTGGGTTGCTCTCAAACCACAAAAGCCGTGCACTAACTCGGAGCAGCCACCAATTTATGGTGTAGGGGGTGGGCTATTTATAGCCACTAGGCAACCCGACCTGATTTGTCCGAAATGACCCTAGGTCACTAAGGAACTGACACGTGTCCCAACGGTCAGATTTCAAACACACGTGGCAGCTTGACTTGGGCTACAAGTAAAGCTGACTCATCTGACTCTGGATAAGATTTGCTCTCATTGTCTTCTCTTGAAGACATAGGATTTGGTTGAGCATCACTTCCGTCACTCTGACTTTGTTCACTTGGACCCTACTTAACAGTGCGGTGGTTCCTATGACTCAACAAAGAAGAAAAGGAAACAACGAAACAACTAATTCTTCGCGCTCCATCGTCTTCATGTGATGTCTTCTCATGTCATAGTCTTCAACGTGAATAGCTTCACAGACCACCATTGTCTTCAATGTCTTCACACATTTTTAGGGGTCATCTCCGGTAGGTAAACCGAATCAATGAGGGACTACTACCTGTGTTATTCTGCAATTCTCACATGGAATGCAAATGCACATGGCAGGTTATACTTGTGGAGATCATCTTCACCTTATGAAGACAATACATCATGCATGAACAGATATACAAGAATAATGACATGCATTGAAAAATGGACGTCTGTAGAATGACTTCATGTGGGATTTATCAACGCACATGCGGAATTTAACGTCGCATCACAGAATAACAGAAAAAGTAGAAAACGACCATCAAGTTTAAGTGTTACAACTCAAAGAACCAAATGTATCAAAAGCAAGAGTTGTAAGCACTTGGCAAAAGTATATCAACCACCCATATGGACTCGCTTGAAGACTATCAACATATGCTTCTCCCCCTTTTGTCAGTAAGGACCAAAAAGGTTTGAAGACATAGTCTCTACTCGTTCCCATGAGGAGTAGGTGAGGCAGCAGGGTCGACGTTGAGGTTTGGTGGTGCAGACGAACTTGGTGTAGTGTCGATACGCGCCGAAGTTGGAGGTGGAGAAGTAGCATCATTGGCATCATCAAGAACTCTAGCATTAACCATTGTAGCGGAGGAGTACTCAAAATCTTCGAGTGATGGAGTCCGACGCGGAACAGCATTCCTGGGAGAGAGGTGTCGAACTTGAATCTCTCTATGAAGCCATCGTCTTGAAGATCAGCCTCAGCACTGAGCAATGTCAAACTCTTCCAAGTTCGTTGTCGGCGTCCTGGGAACGGGGGTCCCCAGACTTGCCTGCCTGCGGCGTGGCTCAAGTGGTGGCCCAGTACGGCCCGTCTTCATCAACGCAACTTAATACTCTCGCGAGGGGCCAAGCCTCACGGGGTGGACGACGCAAGGCTTCCTCAGGAGCGACCTCACCAAGCAGGCTCGCGAGGAGGCAAAGAGATCAACGCAAGGGTACCTCGCGAGGTGCCCGTAATGCAAGCCATGACGACCGAGACCAGGCGAGCGCCGGCCTGCGCATTGTCCTTGCTTCCTCTTTGGTGCAAAGGGGGAAAGCACAGGCGTGGAGTACCGAGGCATCAGGCAAAGGTTACCATTTTGGTGCAACGAGACCAAGACCAGCAGAGCGGCAGGATGGAGGTCACCATGGAGCCCAAGACGGCGTCATCGCCAGTGCCTTTGGCAGCTGATGACCAACTTTAGTCAGGATAACTTGTACTAGATGTTCCCCTTCAAAATGGCCGTTGTTGGCTCTCTTCCCGCTCAATATTTGGGAAGAGGACCAGGGCCTCTATAAATAGGGATAGCCACCACAGTAGAGGGGGATCGAATCCTTCCCTATGAGAACACCACACCAGCTCAAGAATGCCTCCCGCGAGGCTGTTCTTCCCCTGTACTGTTCATCAGCCCCCGAGGCAATCCACCACACCACACACTGGAGTAGGGTATTACACCACAACGGTGGCCCGAACCAGTATAAATCTCGTGTCCCTCGTGTTGTTCATCGATTTAGCTTAGATTCTCGCGAGGCGATTGGACGTGGATTGGTAGGGGGAAGATCTTCGCGCGCACCCCAGAGTTCGTACCTCAAGGGTCTGCCGGAACCCCACATCCGACAATTGGCGCGCCAGGTAGGGGTGTGCCAAAATCTTCCTTCTTCCGTCCTGAGTTCCGTCGCTTCGCCGCCTCCATGTCCGGCGACCCGACGACCAACTCCGACCGCTGAGCGGCATGGCCTGCCCATGCCGTGTCGCCTGCCCATTGTGACCTCAACCCCGCACCTCAGGCAGCCCACGCTCCGCAGAGCACTGCAGGGCGTGGGCGACTCGGTCAAGCGCTGCCTGCCCTCACTCCGAGGCAGGCGCGACCAGCAGCAAGGTCCTCAAGCCACGCTGCGGCCATAGCACGGCACACCCAACGGGAGCAGGCGAACATGAAGGCCGCGCTCACGGTGGCGCGAGAACTGCTGCGGTGCAGACTGCAAGAAAGCGGCCACGACGTGCTGCTGGAGCGCGTCGCTGAGCTCCTAGATGCCGCTGCTTTAGGGGCACCCCCGTTCTGCGTCCAGCTTCCACCCCAGGCCCCGGGTGGATCACACTACGGGCCTATCCATGCCCACGTGCCCCCGGGCGCACCTCAAGGCTTCATCAACACTAGCCTGGCCATCAGCGCCGAGCGACAAGCTGCGTCGGCACCACCCCTGGTAAGCGAGGGCATGCGCATCACTGCCTATGGCCCTGGCGATCCGCCACCCTACCGCCCCCAAGATGGAGCTTCAAGCTGAACTGCATGGCACATGGGGCACTATGGCGAGGCCTTTGGGGCGGTGACCTCGGAGGCCTATGTGCCCCACATGGTGGATCGATAGTACGCACTAGAAGAAGACCACGGCTCGTTCCTCGGGCCAGGCTGGGAGGAAGAGGCGCCAGAAGCCGAGCCCTTTCAGGAACCTCACGGAAGTCGTGAGTCGTGCCGGCAGCAGTAACTATTGGGTACTGTTAATTCCTCAGGAGCAAGCTTAAGCTAACCATGGGTCGCAGGAGGTTCAGGTCGCTGCAGCGGATGGCTGCCCCAGTGCAGCAGCCTCCCTCCCCTCGGTAGGAGGACACTGGGGGTAGCAGGAGAGGGGCCGGGAGCCAGGCTCCTCCCTACGGCGTGCGGAGAAAGGCATTCTTCGGAGATAGGCCCTCTGCTCGGGAGGTGTCCCAAGGCCTGCCCTCGGCAGAGGACCCGTGGTCGTCGGGGGAACCGCTGGCGTCCCCTTTTCGCAATTGGCGTCGTCCTGGTTTACGGTCGCCGTCAATGGCGGTCAAGGGTGGAGAAAGGCGGGGCCCATATCTGGCGATATGAAGCAAGGCCGGTACCTGTGAAGAAGGCCCAGTGCCTATGAAGCTCACCGCCCGTGACACTCTCACGTAATAACGAGTTGGGGCTGTACACGCCCCGGAGTCTCTGGAGAGCCACCCTCGGGCATCGGGGCTCCCTCCCGCACCCAGTGGCAGCACTTAGCTCCACGCTGGTGAGAAGACGTCGAAGACTAGACTAGGTGCCGCACACGTCCTTTTGCTTTTGCTTCCTTTTGTGCGAATAAGCTTTCTCGCTTCGGATCTAAGTTGAAGTCGAATTTGTGTTTGCGCATGCGGGGAGGGGTGTATTGTCTTATTCGTGTGCTTTCTCGTGTTTTGGTTTCTGCTCAAGTTGGAATTTGCACTAGCTACCCCCCTCTCGCGAGCCCCTCGCAAGCTGGGTCGGGCCCAGCACGCGCGCCTGTCGGCGCTCACTCTCGCCAGGCTCTCACCGCATGGCCAAGGTCTCCCGAGGGACCCTCAGGAAGTTGTCGCTAGCCTACTCGAAGCTCGCCAAGATAAAGGTAAAATCACGGCAGCCAACTCATCGCAGAAGCCATGACATCATACGGGCGCCTGTTTGGCGCCAACCTTGACAACACATAGGCAACAATCTTTTTTGCGTGAGGGGCTTCCCCTCCCAAAAAGCTCTTACAACCTTCAGGGCACGCCCGAGTCTCTTCCCGCATAGGATAAACAGCAGGGGGGGAGTGTGGGATCAATCGGACATGTCGCTCACCGCATCCCCCTGGGCGTCTCCAGAGGTGACGCTGGCGCCACTGTCGCTGCCGCTGGCCTCCCCATCACCGTCGTTGGCACCATCTTCACCACTGTTCACCACGTCACATTCGTCAGAAGTGACGATCACCCCGTCGTCATCCGAAGTGAAGGCCCGGACGAGTGCATCCACATTGCCCTCCACCCATCGCGCTAGGTCGCCTCAGACAGCCTCAGGCACCGGGGCGATGGCATTGTCAAAGTTGAACAGGGGGTCGATGTTCTGGAGATAGCTGAAGACGCGGGAGAATGCCCGTGCGAGCAGGCCGTGGCTCCGTTCCTCTACCAGCTGGCGAGACCTCTCAGAGAGGCTCTCCAGATGTGTCACCACGTCAGTGAAGAACCGGAGATTGCCGGCGTAGGTTGTCACATGCGGCTCCTCAGCGGCTGCCTCACAGATGTTGCCCAAGGCCGCGTTGGCCCTTTCCCTGAGTGTCCGGAGCATGGGGCCATGCATGTGCTCCAGCGTCTGCCGCTGGCGAATCTCATCCTCGTTCCGCTGTGCAACGGCCTCGGTGTCATCGACCCGCCGTTGAAGAAGTAGCAACTCGGTGCGGGAGGATGCCAGCTCAGCCTGCGCCATGCCTAAGGCGGCAGTAGTGGCCTCAGCTTGCTAGGTGGCTTCGGTCAGCCTGCTTCTGAGAATAGCAGTCCTGCCTGCGGCTTTGGCCTTGATCAGCACCAGCCTCTCTTCATACTCGCGCTCAAGACCCGCGCGAGCTTTCGCCACGTGGCAATCGATCTCTTCTTGGATCCGGGCCTCCCGCACACCAACTTCATCCTCCGCCTGGGTGACCTGGCGCTCCCTCGTCTCCAACCGCTCAAGATTGAGGTTGCGATCTGCAGCCTCCAGTGTCAGCGCTTCCTCGCGCCTCTGGATTACCTCCTCTTCTGCGGGCGCCCCTTTCAGCGACCCAAGGGGAGCTCAGCGCAACTCCACTTGCTGCTCCAGGGAATTGCACCAGTCTTGGAGCTCCCACGCGCGCTCCTCCGCAGCTTCGCGTTGCCGATCTGCCTCCTGAGGCCCCTCAATGGCTCGGGAGCGGGCCTCTTGTGAGGCCACCAGAGATGCCTCGGCCTTGGCATTGTCGAGATCACGCTGGTGGCGCGCGAGACCAACAGCCGCCTTCAGCTTGCGTTGCTCCTCGATCAACCGCAGGCCTTCAGCTTTAAGACACACGTCCTCACCCGCAAGCTCTGCACCGAGCTGGCTCACTGCATCTGTCGCCCTCTGGAGGAACTCTCGGCGGACAGCGCTGCGCTCCCGCACACGCCTGAGCACGTCGTCAATGTCATCCTCCGCCATCGGCGTCGGCAGAGGACCCTGGAGTGGCTCGCCCCCTCTTGGCAGGGGGTTGGGGGCTGGTGCCCCCATGATCGCCGAAGGGCCCTACAAGGGACCCAGCCCGGTGTCGATCCACCCCCTAAGGAGGAACCGAAGATCGACTTCAACCACTCGCCGCCTAAGATCAGCGGAGCAGCCCGGGGCAAGCTAGTTGTGCCCAGGGAGAGCTCACAAAGGAAGAGCAGCGTGCCCACGGGCTCAAGGCATGCCGCGGGTCGGCCTACCTCTCCGGCCGAACTCGCGCCAAGGGTAGCGCACAGGCTCGGGGCGATCAAGGTCGGCAGTGGAGGTGAAGCCTGAGGAAGCGGCTCCTAGGCTGGCTCCGCGGGCTCAGCGTGAGGGATCCTAAAAGGCCACGATCAGCGAAGGGGACGGAAAACAAGGAACTATAAGAAGGAGGGACTTACTCATCCACGACGAAGTACTTCCTGTGCTTCAATGGGCAGCACGGGCGATCATCACCACCCGAAGCCTCCTTCCTCTTGCGGAGGGCCTCGAAATCTATGTGGAACCGACCCAAGATCTCGACGTGAGGGCCGGTGCGCGACATAGGAGCATAAGCATCAGGACGACCTACATCAAGGGCGCCAGTCTGAGAGGAGCGATCAGGTGCCACCTCTTGGTGGCCTGCCGAGGCATCGGGGGCTTCGGCCTCGGGAGCCGCAGGTCACGCCCCCTCGTTAGCCACCACCTCAAGATGGGCTCCGTAAGCTCCGAAGGATGACACCTCGAGAGCCCCTGATGACCCACAAGTGCAGGGGATCTATCATAGTCCTTTTGATAAGTAAGAGTGTCAAACCCAACGAGGAGCAGAAGGAAATGATAAGCGATTTTCGGTAAGGTTTTCTCGGCAAGCACTGAAATTGTAGGTAATAGATAGTTTTGTGATAAGATAAATAGTAACGAGTAACAAGTAAATAAAGTGCAGCAAGGTGGCCCAATCGTTTATGTAGCAAAGGATAAGCCTGGACAATTTCTAATAATGAGAAAGGAGCTCCCGAGGACACATGGGAATTATCGTCAAGCTAGTTTTCATCACGTTCATATGATTCGCGTTCGGTACTTTGATAATTTGATATGTGGGTGGACCGGTGCTTGGGTACTGCCCTTACTTGGACAAGCATCCCACTTATGATTAACCCTTATTGCAAGCGTCTGCAACTACAGAAGAAGTATTAAGGTAAACCTAACCACAACATTAAACATATGGATCCAAATCAGCCCCTAACGAAGCAATGCATAAACTAGGGTTTAAGCTTCTATCGCTCTAGCAACCCATCATCTACTTATTACTTCCCTATGCCTTCCTCTAGGCCCAAATAATGGTGAAGTGTCATGTAGTTGACGTTCACATAACACCACTAGAGGAAAAGAGAACATACATCTCATCAAAATATCGAACGAATACCAAATTCACATGACTACTAATAGCAAGACTTCACCCATGTCCTCAGGAAAAAACGTAACTACTCACAAAGCATATTCATGTTCATAATCAAAGGGGTAATAATATGCATAAAGGATCTGAACATATGATCTTCCACCAAGTAAACCAATTAGCATCAACTACAAGGAGTAATCAACACTACTAGCAACCCACAGGTACCAATTTGTGGTTTTGATACAAGATTGGATACAAGAGATGAACTAGGGTTTTGAGATGAGATGGTGCTGGTGAAGATGTTGATGGAGATTGACCCCCTCCCGATGAGAGGATCGTTGGTGATGACGATGGTGATGATTTCCCCCTCCCAGAGGGAAGTTTCCCCGGCAGAACAGCTCCACTGGAGCCCTAGATTGGTTCCGCGAAGGTTCCGCCTCGTGGCCGTGGAGTTTCATCCCGTAAGCTTGCTTATGATTTTTTCCAGGGTAACAGCCTTCATATAGCAGAAGATGGACACCGGAGGGGCAGGGGCCCACGAGACAGGGGGGCACGCCCAGTAGGGGGGCGCCCCCCACCCTCGTGGCCAGGGTGTGGGACCCCTCTAGTACTTTGTTTGCTCAATAATTCTTATTAATTCCAAAAATGACTTTCGTGGAGTTTCAGGACTTTTTGAGCTGTGCAGAATAGGTTTCCAATATTTGCTCCTTTTCCAGCCCAGAATCCCGGCTGCCGGCATTTTCCCTCTTCATGATAAACCTTGTAAAATAAGAGAGAATGGCCATAAGTATTGTGACATAAAGTGTAACAACAACCCATAATGCAATAAATATCAATATAAAAGCATGATGAAAAATGGATGTATCAACTCCCCCAAGCTTAGACCTCGCTTGTCCTTAAGCGGAAGCCAATATCGAAAAATATGTCCACATGTTTAGAGATAGAGGCGACGATAAAAATAAAATATGGACATGAGGGCATCATGATCATTATTATAACAACAACATATATAGATTTTATCATATGATTTCCTATGCTCAAGTGACAATCAATTCACAATGTCAAGTATGGTTCAAAAACTTCATTGGGAACTAACAAACTATAATCTCAGGCACTGAAGCAATTGCAATTTATCATAACATCAGAAAGAGTCAACAATAGAGCTTTTCAGCAAGTTCACATACTCAACTATCTTGTAGTCTTCTATAATTGCTAACACTCACGCAATACTTGTGGTTATGGAGTTTCAGCCGGACACTGAGAAAGGTAGGGGCTTATTGTGTTGCCTCCCAATGTACTCACCTTTAGGTGATGTCAACAATAATAGCCCATGCTAACTTACATCCAATTGGATATATGTATATCATGATCTTTCAAACACGAGGAGCTTGCCAAAGGATAAAATGAAAATGGGAAAGGTGTGGATCACCTTGACTCAAGCATAAAGTAAAAACATAAAGTAAAAGATAGGCCCTTCGCAGAGGGAAGCAGAGGTTGTCATGTGCATTTAGGGTTGATGCACAAAATCTTAATGCAAAAGAACGTCACTTTATATTGCCCCTTGTATGTGGACCTTTATTATGCAGTCCGTCGCTTTTATTACTTCCACAACAAGATCGTACAAAGCTTATTTTCTCTGCACTAATAAGTCATACATATTTAGATAGCAATTTTTATTGCTTGCAACATGACCACTTACTTGAAGGATCTTACTCAATCCATAGGTAGGTATGGTGGACTCTCATGGCAATACTGGGTTTAAGGATATTTGGAAGCACAAGTAGTATCTCTACTTGGTGCAAGGAATTTTGCTAGCATGCGGGGGAAAGGCAAGCTCAGCATGTTTGGAAGGTCAATGACAGCATACTTTAACTGAGATGTGCGAAAACATAAACCATTACGTTGTCTTCCTTGTCCAACGTCAGCTCTTTTAGCATGTCATACTTAATGAATGCTCCCAATTATAAAAGGTGTCCAAGATAATATATTTATATGTGAACCCCTCTTTCCTTATCACTTCCTATTAATTGCAATGATGACCAAAACTACGTTTATCAACTCTCAACAATTTTTATGCCTCATACTTTCTATGTGTGAAGTCATCACTAATCATAAGATCAATATGAACTCTCTTATTCTTTCTACTTTCTCAAGATCATAGCAACATATCAAAGCCCTTGACTCAACACTAATCCTTATTATAGATAGCTCATGGACTCGATTACAAAAAGAGATCACAAAGCAAAACTCAAAACTACTTGATATCAAAACTTCAACTACTAGATCAAGATACTACTAAAGGGATCGAACTAAATAAAACGGTAAATTTAAGAGTGTGATGGTGATACGATACCGGGGCACCTCCCCCAAGCTTGGCAGTTGCCAAGAGGAGTGCCCATACCCATGTAATTATGTCCTCGGAGGTGGTGAAGTAGGAGTTGTTGATGATGTAGGCTTGTCCCTCAATTTACGCTTGAGTATAATATTTTGCTCCTTTGGGTCCTCGATCTCCTGCTCAAGGCTTAATACTCTTTTGCATAATTCTTGTTTATTTTCATATCCCCAGGCTGAGGTAATGGGGCTTCGTCTTCGTCTGAACTCGTCTCCTCCTTTACTTTAGGCTCAGTCTTCCTCTTCTTCAGAGGTCCAACCATCATGCTCCAAGTCCCGTAGACCTTAGGGTCTGCGAGGTAATCAGCCACATAACTTTCCCCTTCCGAGTCCTGGGACGACATATTGCTCTAAATCTGTAACAGCACAGCTCGAAACGAAAACAGAGGATATTTGCGTGTTACGGTGGTCAAAACCTTCGGGAGTATACATAATGAATTTTTACCGACCAAAATACGCAATGTGCAAGGAAACGGATTCCGGGAGGCACACGAGGTGTCCACGAGACATGGGGCGCGCCCAGTAGGGGGGCGCCCTCCACTCTCGTGGTGGCCTCGTGTTCCTTTCAGGCTACTTCTTTCTTCCTTAAATTCTTAAATATTCCAAAACTGTTAAAAATTGCCATTGGAGTCGTTTTGGAGTCGGTTTACTTACCGTACCACATACCTATTCCTTTTCGGAGTCTGGAATGTTCTGGAAAGTATCTCTTATGTATTCCTCTGGGGTTACGATTTCAATAATATTAGTTTCAACATTGATAGGGTTACCTGAAATGTAATGTTTAATTCTTTGACCATTTACCACCCTCAGACTTGTGCCTTCGAAGTTGTTGATTTTTATGGCACTAGACTGATAGACCTCCTCGATAACGTAGAGACCTTCCCATTTAGAGAGAAGTTTTCCTGCAAAAAATCTTAAACGAGAGTTGAATAATAACACATAATCTCCTACGTTAAACTCACGCTTTTGTATACTTTTGTCATGCCAACGTTTGACTTTTTCTTTGAATAACTTGGCATTCTCATAATCTTGGGTTCTCCATTCATCAAGTGAGCTAATATCATACAACCTCTTCTCACCGGCAAGTTTGAAGTCATAGTTAAGCTCTTTAATTTCCCAATATGCTTTATGTTCAAGTTCAAGAGGTAAATGACACGCTTTTCCATAAACCATCTTATATGGAGACATACCCATAGGATTTCTGTATGCAGTTCTATAGGCCCATAATGCATCATCAAGTTTTTTGGACCAATTCTTTCTAGATATATTCACATTCTTTTGCAAAATTAATTTGACCTCTCTATTGCTCAACTCTACTTGACCACTAGACTGTGGATGATAAGGAGATGCGATTCTGTGATTAACATCATACTTAGCCAGCATCTTACGGAAAGCACCATGAATAAAATGTGAACCACCATCAGTCATAAGATATCTAGGGACTCCAAACCTCGGAAAAATAACTTCTTTAAGCATTTTAATTGAAGTGTTATGATCAGCTCTACTAGTTAGAATAGCTTCTATCCACTTAGTAACGTAATCAACATCAACTAAAATATGTGTATAACCATTAGAGGCAGGAAAAGGTCCCATATAATCAAAGCCCCAAACATCAAACGGTTCAATAACAAGAGAATAATTCATAGGCATTTCTTGATGTCTACTAATGTTACCTACTCTTTGGCATTCATCACAAGATAAGACAAACTTACAAGCATCTTTGAAGAGAGTAGGCCAATAAAAACCAGATTGTAGTACCTTGTGTGCAGTTCTATCTCCAGCATGGTGTCCTCCATAAGATTCAGAGTGACACTTGCGTAGGATCTATTCCTGTTCATGCTCGGGCACACAACGTCTAATGGCACCATCTACTCCTTCTTTATAAAGGTGTGGATCATCCCAAAAGTAATGTCTTAAATCATAAAAGAACTTTTTATTTTGCTGGTATGTGAAACTAGGAGGTATGAATTTAGCAACAATGTAATTAGCATAATCAGCATACCAAGGAGCAGTACGAGAAGCATTAATGACCGCTAATTGTTCATCAGGAAAGCTGTCATCAATAGGCAGTGGGTCATCAAGAACATTCTCTAACCTAGACAAGTTGTCTACAACGGGGTTCTCAACTCCCTTTCTATCAATAATATGTAAATCAAATTCTTGGAGCAGGAGAACCCATCTAATGAGTCTAGGCTTAGCATCTTTCTTTTCCATAACATATTTAATAGCAACATGATCAGTGTGAATAATAACTTTGGAATCAACAATATAAGGTCTAAACTTATCACATGCAAACACAACTGCTAAGAACTCTTTTTCAGTAGTAGCATAATGTCTCTGGGCAGTATCAAGAGTCTTACTAGCATACTGGATAACATTCAATTTCTTATCAACTCTTTGCCCTAGAACAACACCTACAACATAATCACTAGCATCGCACATAATTTCAAAAGGTAAATTCCAATCAGGTGGCTGAACAATAGGTGCAGTGATCAAAGCTTTCTTAAGTATTTCAAATGCTTCTACACAATCACCATCAAATACTAAAGGAATATCTTTTTGCAATAAATTAGTCAGAGGCCTAGATATTTTATAAAATACCATGCTGTTCTAAAAGACTCTCAAAATAATATAAGTGAAGCATGAGAGACTAGCAATTTCTTCAAAATTAATCCACTGCCGTGCTCTAAAAAAATATAAGTGGAGCACTAGAGCAAAACCTATCAAGCTCAAAAGATATAAGTGAAACACATAGAGTATTCTAGCAAATTCTAATCAAGTAGGCTTCTCCCAAAAGGTGTGTACAACAAGGATGATTGTGGTAAACTAATAAGCAAACACTAATATAATACACGACGCTCCAAGCAAAACACATATCATGTGGTGAATAAAAATATAGCTCCAAGTAAAGTTACCAATGAACGAAGACGAAAGAGGGGATGCCTTCCCGGGGCATCCCCAAGCTTAGGCTTTTGCCTATCCTTGAATATCTTGGGGTGCCATGGGCATCCCCAAGCTTAGGGTCTTGCCACTCCTTATTCCATAGTCCATAAAAGCTTTACCCAAAACTTGAAAACTTCACAACACAAAACTCAACAGGAAATCTTATAAGCTCCCTTAGTGAAACAAAACAAAACCACCACATAAGGTACTGTAATGAAATCATTATTTATTTATTTTGTTGTTAAACCTACTTTATTCCAACTTCTCTATGGTTTATAAACTATTTTACTAGCCATAGATGCATGAAAATAAGCAAATAACACACGAAAAACAGAATCTGTCAAAAACAGAACAGTCTGTAGCAATCTGTAACTAACGCAAACTTATGGAACTCTACAAATCCTACCAAAATAGGAAGCCCTGGAAAATTTGTATATTGATCAGAAGCAAAAATAATCAAAGCAAAAGCACGTTTCTGGGATTTAACAAAATTAAATTAGTGCGCGCAAAGTTTTTGTTTTTCAGCAGAATCAAATCAACTATCATCATAGGTTATCCTATAGGTTCTACTTGGCACAAACACTAATTAAAAGATAAAAACACATCTAAACAGGAGGTAGATGCAAGATTTATTACTAAACAGGAACAAAAACAAAAAACACAAAGAAAATTGGGTTGCCTCCCAACTAGCGCTATCGTTTAACACCCCTAGCTAGGCATAAGAGCGAAGATAGATCTAAGTAGTGCCATCTTTGGCACTAAATTCATAAGTAGCTCGCATGATAGATTCATAAGGTAATTTGACTTTCTTTCTTGGAAAGTGGTACATGCCTTTCTTTAATGGAAATTGGAATCTAATATTCCCTTCCTTCATATCAATAATCGCGCCAATCGTTCTAAGGAAAGGTCTACCAAGAATAATAGGGCAAGAAAGATTGCAATCTATATCAAGGACGATAAAATCTATGGGCACCAAATTTCTATTTGAAACAATGAGAACATCATTGATCCTTCCCATTGGATTTTTAATGGTGGAATCCACAAGGTGCAAATTTAAAGAGCAATCATCAAGATCATGGAAACCTAGAATATCACATAAAGTTTTCGGAAACACTAGCACCCAAATCACACAAAGCAAAAAACTCATGATCTTTAATTCTAATCTTTATAGTAGGTTCCCATTCATCATTAAGTTTTCTAGGTATAGAAACTTCCAAATTAACTTTTTCATCATAGGATTGCATCAAGGCATCAACGATATGTTTGGTAAAAGCTTTATTTTGACTATAAGCATGAGGAGAATTAACAACGGATTGCAGCAAGGAGATACAACCTTCTAAAGAACAATTATCATAATCAAATTCCTCGAAAATCCGAGATAATGGGTTCAATGTTATTTAAAGTCATGACCTCTCCAATCCCACTTTTACCAAATTTAGCATCAAGATCTAAAAACTCTGAATTATTGGGACGCCTTCTAGGTAAAGTTGACTCATCTTCAGTCCCATAGTTATCAAGATTCATATTGCAAAACAAAGATCTAATAGGAGACGCATGAATAACTTTAAGATCTTCATCATTATTTTCATCTAACTTTTCTGGTTTAGCAGCCATCTTATTGACTAAGGTGGCTTGCTTATCAGAAATTTTGGCTATAGCATTTTCAAGCCGGGCAATTGGAGAGTTCACACCATAAAATTCTTTATTCATGTCATCAAGCTCTTTGTTCATAAACCCCAAAAAACCTTTTTGTTCCTTAAGCTCTTTTCTGAAGAAATTATTATTCTCAAATTGCAAATTCATAAAGCTTCTAATATTTGATTCAATCTCTTCCATCCTTGTAAGAAGGTGGCCGGTACTCTTAGGCAAAGCCATAAGGACAAATAAGCACACAAGCAAACCGAAAAAGGCAAGTGAAAGAGAGGAGGAGATTGGGAAAGAGGGGGCGAATAACATGGCAAGGGTGAAGTGGGGGAGAGGAAAATGAGAGGCAAATGGCAAATAATGTAAATGTGAGGAAGATGAGTTTGTGATGGGTACTTGGTATGTCTTGACTTGAGCGAAGACCTCCTCGGCAACGGTGCCAGAAATCCTTCTTGCTACGTCTTGAGCTTGCGTTAGTTTTCCTTGAAGAGGAAAGGGTGATGCAGCAATAGTAGCATAAGTATTTCCCTCAGTTTTTGAGAACCAAGGTATCAATCCAGTAGGAGGCTCCTCAAAAGTCCCACGCACCTACACAAACAAACAAAGAACTCGCAACCAACGCAATAAAGGGGTTGTCAATCCATTCATGGCCACTTGTGAAAGTGAGATCTAATAGAGATAGTATGATAAGTTAAATATATTTTTGGTATTTTATAATATGGATGCAAAAAAGCAAAGATGCAAATAAAGTAGATTGGAAGCAAATATGATAAGAGATAGACCAGGGGGCCATAGGTTTCACTAGAGCCTTCTCTCAAGATATCATAAGTATTACAGTGGGTGAACAAATTACTGTCGAGCAATTGATAGAAAAGCGAAGAATTATGAGATTATCTAGGCATGATCATGTATATAGGCATCACGTCCATGACAAGTAGACTGACTCCTGCCTGCATCTACTACTATTACTCCACACATTGACCGACTCCTGCCTGCATCTAGAGTATTAAGTTCATAAGAACAGAGTAACACCTTAAGCAAGATGACATGATGTAGAGGGAAAAACTCATGCAATATGATATAAACCCCATCTTTTTATCCTCAATGGCAACAATACAATACGTGCCTTGCAACCCTCTCTGTCACTGGGTAAGGACACCGCAAGATTGAACCCAAAGCTAAGCACTTCTCCCATGGCAAGAAAGATCAATCTACTAGGCCAAACCAAACTGATAATTCGAAGAGACTTGCAAAGATAACTCAATCATACATAAAAAATTCAGAGGAGATTCAAATATTTCTCGTAGATAAACTTGATCATAAACCCACAATTCATCGGATCTCGACAAACACACCGCAAAAAGAGTTTACATAAAATAGATCTCCACAAGAGAGGGGGAGTGTCGATGTCAAAACCGGCGGATCTCGGGTAGGGGGTCCCAAACTGTGCGTCTAGGTGGATGGTAACAGGAGACGTGGGACACGATGTTTTACCCAGGTTCGGGCCCTCTTGATGGAGGTAAAAGCCTACGTCCTGCTTGATTAATATTGATGATGTGTGTTACAAGAGTGGATCTACCACAAGATCAAGGAGGCTAAACCCTAGAAGCTAGCCTATGGTATGATTGTTGTTCGTCCTATGGACTAAGGCCATCCGGTTTATATAGACACCGGAGAGGGCTAGGGTTACACAGAGTCGGTTACAAAGGTAGGAGATCTACATATCCGTATTGCCAAGCTTGACTTCCACGCCAAGGAAAGTCCCATCCGGACACGGGACGAAGTCTTCAATCTTGTATCTTCATAGTCTTGGAGTCCGGCCAATGATGATAGTTCGGCTATCCGGACACCCCCTAGTCCGAAACTCCCTCAGTAGCCCCTGAACCAGGCTTCAATGACGACGAGTCCGGCGTGCGTATTGTCTTCGGCATTGCAAGGTGGGTTCCTCCAACGAATAATTTATAGAAGATCGTGAACACCAGGATAGTGTCCGGCTCTGCAAAAATAAATTCCACGTACCACCGTAGAGAGAATAATATTACACAAGATCAATCTGCTGACGTATTCTGCAGCGTGACGTCACACCACTTCCAATCCTTTACTCAAATTGTTTTCATTGTTCCACCTCAGCACGTTTAGCGAAGCGGTTTCCTTGGCACGTCTTGTTGAAGCAGAGATCGTGTTCCCCCTATTCCGGGATTCCCATCAATACGGACATGGGTAACCCAACCGCGCTCGTCGCCACGCTCCCTCCATCGAAGGCGGGTTCCAAACGGTCACGGGGACGGCTCTTGGTATTCTTCCTCTTTATAATGAGACCAAGGCCCGTTCTTTTTATTCAATCCTCTATCGAATCTGCCCCTCTCCCCGAGTTCCAACACCCAGGGCTCCAAATTCGGGTACCTTCGATCTTTGACAATGTCCAGTCCTGACCTACGAGGCCGGTGGATGCCTTCCTCCGTCACGGAAGAGGACGTGCTAAAGCTGAGAGACGCCAGGTACTTAACCTACGAGATTTCGCATAGGCTGCCTACCCGAGGGCAAGTTATCCCAACTCGCGAGCCTGGCGAGAGCGTCGTGTGTGTGTCTCACCTCCGTCGGGGTATAGGCTTCCCGACGGATCCCTTCGTGAGGGGGCTCATGTTTTACTATGGGCTGGAATTCCACGACTTGGCTCCGGAGTCCATCCTCCATATCTCATCATTCATTGTCGTCCGCGAAGCCTTCCTCCGCACTTCCCCTCACTTCGGCTTGTGGCTCAAAACCTTCAACGTGGAGCCGAAGATGATTGAGGGGCGTCAGGCAGAGTGCGGTGGGGCGGTTATAAGCAAGAGGGCCGAAGCTCCATGGCCCAAGGGCTCTTTCTAGGAGGAGCTCGGCTTGTGGCAACAGGAGTGGTTTTATATCACCGCTCCCCGGGGCAGCAGGCAGAAGCCGCCGCCCGTCTTTCGCTTGGGCCCTCCACAGCAGCTGACATCATGGGTCAACAAGGGGCGTGACTGGGGGCCGCCCAAAGACGTCCCCCTATTGCAGGACCGGATTCGAGGGCTCCAAGAAAGGGAGATCAATCTGGTCGCAATGGTACAGGTCATGTTGATCCGGCACCTACTGCCCTGCAAACGTCGCCCCCTCCGCCTGTGGGAATTTAATCTGGAGGAGCCACGAGCTCTTCAACACTTCTTGGGTTTGACACCCATGGAGATGTATAAACTGTTCTTCGGATCGCAAGAGACGCATCCGGAATTGACCGAGGACGCTGGCCTAAGCTGCAATCGCCCGGATACTCAAGTAAGTAGCCCTGTGTCCGGACACACCGTCCATTTATTTATCGTGAGCTTACCTTTTAACCAGCTATCCCTAGACAGGAGTGGATAGCGCAAGCAAAACTGATACGGTGTCCGGCCCCCCTCCCTGAAACCACGCAGGATCCCGTGTTAATCAAAATGTTGGAGGTTGCACCTTCGAATGAGGGAGAAGGGGGCACAGGGAAACTGTCACCTCTGCCAAGGAGGTTTTTAGTAAGGGAGGAATCGAGAGTCCCTCCTTCCAGGGGGAGAAGAGGACCGCTTCCGAAGACCCGGAGGCCAAGGCCTCAAAGTGGGGAAAGAAATCTGTACCGGAAGGTCCTGCGCCGGGAGGAGCCCCCGCCGTACTATCTCCTCGGAGGAATCAGCCCTCTAACGAGCCGTAAGTAAAAAGGGGGATTTTATAATTATTAGACACCCCTCCTTAATGTCTAAAGGTAACCGTAGTTTTTACCTTGTAGTTCGGATCTCAGCCCATCTCAGCACAGCTCATCTTCAGGAGACCTTCGTCCAGAGATGATGGAGAGCGAAACGCCTCCATCTGCCGCACCATCGCGCGGGGCGGACGACCCTGAGGTGTCGTCACGGAGGGTCTCCCCGAGTCTGGCGGGGCTGGAGAGTTCGGCACCCATTGGAGTACGGCCGGTGGAGCTGCAGGATTTGCTTAAGAGGGCGTCCATCTCGGAAGATCACCGCACATTAATGGATAGTGTGATTGAGAGGATCTCGTCCGCCGAAAGCAGGTTGTATGAGGCCGTCGGAAGTTTACTGACGGGATTTGAGGTACGCAAAAAATGACATACCTGTTGACAGTTTTGCACATGAAGTGCGCCCTGTATAGATAGTAGCCCCTGAAACTTGGTATGCTGTCGCAAACGGCAGCGTGCCTAGGATCATAATCTCAGTTATTAACTGTCGCCTTTCCTATGCAGGTGGCGGAACGTTCGGTGGCCAGCCGGACTGATGGATTCGCCGAGCTGAAGAAGCAACTCGACGCTGCAGATGTGGACATCTCGCTGGTCAATAAACGACTTGATGAGTCACAAGGTATGTGATTGCACCGCGGTCGCTTAGTAAGGCAGCTGATGCCCATTCCTTACAGGTTGTATGCTTGATGCAGATGGTGCTGCTGCTGTGGAAGACCTTCGAGCAGAACTTGCTCGGGCCAAGGAGCAAGCCAGAAAAAGTGGGGCGGCTGCCTTGAAGGCAGCGGAAGAGCTAGAAGCCGAGAAGGCTACTCACTGCCGAAGCAGGGAGGAGATGGCCGGAATGGCCATGAAATTAAAAGTTGCTACCGACCGCCTGGAGGTTCTTGAAGGGGAACGTCGAGCGGAGCAAGAGGACCTGAAGAAGGCCGATGCCGAAGCCAAGGATGCCCGTAGTGCGATGCGGGCTATGAAGGAGGAACTGTGTCAGGTCGGAGACATTGTGGCTGGAAAGCCCTTTATGCTGCGTAGGAAGTTCACGGATCCGAAGTATGCTCAGCTGGGCCGATTGTACGGTGCGGAGGATCCTTATCTGGACTTGGCGGCGAGTGCGGCTGACGCAGTCGTGCACTTTCAAAGCCAGGAGGATCACGAAATGGAAGAGCTTTTCTGGTCTCAATTTCAAAGCCAGGAGTGATCGGCTGGTTGAGTGGGCTGAGCTGAATAGATTGACCGGACTGGCCATGACGGATGTGGTCACTCATCTGTGGCCGAAAAGGCCCAAGGCAAAGAGTTATTTTGGCTTGTTGCAGCAATTCCTTGGGGCAGTGCCGCATATTAAGGCGATGAAGTGGCGGGCATGCATAGAAGGTGCACGGATGGCTCTCGCCCATGGTAAAACATACTGGGCAGAGATGGATTCCACCACTGTTGCATCCCGGGGTTCGGACAAAAGCCGATTTCCCGCCGAGCATTACTTTGAGGAAGTCCTGCAGGGCGCTCGTATAATAGAGTCGCAGTGCTTGAAAGATGCTATGTTTGAATGACATGTATGATTTCTAAGATCATGTTTATAATGCAATGACTTTTTATACTTGTGTGTTCAAGTATTGAACTATCTCCTGTGTGGCCGTATATATATGTATAATCTGAAAGATGGCAGTCTTTGGCTTCAGCCCCCACGCACATGGTGCAGGGGTGTTTGCAAAAATAAAATCACTTTTTCACACTTAATCCAACATCTTGGTCCTTTTAAGGAGGTGATAGCGTAGCAAACTAGGCAACCGGACTATAATGCTTTATCACTTTCACTTAGCCATGGGAGCTCGAATGTGGGGCTACTATATAGCCCCTGATGGCACCGCGCTTCTCCGAACTCGGGGCGCATATGTGCCTGACCGGGAACGGTCCTTTGTCAAAGCGGAGGAATTCTAAACATTCCAATGGTCGGTCGAGTGGTTGACCAGTCTCTCGCTATATCATGACAGTCAGTTTTCGGCTTTCTCTACTGAGGTGCTCTCCCGGCCGAACCGGGGCACAATCGCAGTAGTTCTCCTGGTGCCGCGTTAGCCGATGATACGGAACGTAAGGTAGCAAAACACAGGAGCCGGGCAAACCCAACATTTGACCAAAGACATGATTCGGAGCTGATGCATATAAGGCCGAACTCGAGACGCCGAACACTCCCTGAGGTGTTCGGTCTTTATGATATTGGGCTGAACAAAGCCCTAAGCCCCTAGTGTCCAGGTACAGGCGGGAACTTCTGACGCGGCCGATGCCAAAACGCCAGCCTCCTCCTCGGCTCTGGTAGGAAACCGGGGGATGTGTATCAACAAGAGACAGTAAGAAAGGTTTACGCAGGGTCTTAATCTGAAAAGAATCCTTGCAAGGGGTCCCTACTGCACGTCTGCGCCTGTGTCTCCGTTGTGCTGTATCCTGGACGGGTGTAGCACGTGCTTCATCTGTAAAAGAGAAGGACTTAGTTTCTAAGAAATATCATGCAAAAATTGTATTAAAATAAAGTATAATTTGGAAGATGAAGAAAGTTGAGTTTTATTGGCTTTCATCATTTATGCGCGTGGCCCCCTAAAAAAGGGGGGTATGTGGCTGGGAAGCCCCTTGTTAGCTTACGCCGGACTTGTCTAACCATGTCCGAGGTCTAAATGACCTGTTTTTTAGGGACTTTGACCTGCAAGGTCTGATTAATGTGTGGCTGTCGAACATTCTCTGTGGTCGAGTGACACTCAGAGTTGTGAGATTATGCCACATGGACCGGGCATTTCTAAGCATAAGAGACGCGTAATGTTGTATTGCATTAAAGAAGAAGAAAGCTTCGCGCCCCAGTAGCGCTTAAGGGCTACTATTGAATGGGGCGATGGAGAGTGAGCTTTTCACGACGGAGGTTGTCGGATGAACCGAACACGACCTCTAGTCGTACAAAGCCTGTAAAATTGGCTTAAAAGGCCTAGCGTCACTCCTTTGAAGGAAGTGCTGCTATAGCGAATTTTGGTGGGTTCTATCCCCAGTCTGCGGACGGTGTCCTGGTATTGCAGGTGTCGCGCTGTGTGTCATCACATGAAGTGAGTTCACTGTTTTGACTTCTAGTGGGAAAGTCTTTTGGTTTCCGGAGCGCTGCTTTTGGGTTTCGTCACTTTCACTTGGTGTGTCGAGCCCCTTGTGTTCGGCGTTAAGTCGGCCGGACTGCTTGAAGACCCAACAATCTCTGTGGGTATGGTTTGCAGGCTTCCCGGGGGTACCATGTATTTGGCACAGTCTGTCCAGAATCTTGTTTAGGTTGGATAGCTCGTCACTGTTGTCCTTGAGGGGAAGTGTTTTTTTGTTCGACCGAGAGCTTTTGAATCCGGCGTTGACCGCCGTACTATTTGGGCCATTTTCCTTATTCCGGCGCTGATCTTTTCCGCGTCGTGATTTCCCATTTCCATCCCTGATTTCGGATGTACTCGGGTCGTTGGTGCTGCATCTAGCCAGCCAGCTGTCTTCCCCTACGCAAAAGCGTGTCATGAGGCTTGTTAGTGCGGCCATTGTTCTTGGTTTTTCCTGGCCGAGGTGTCTGGCGAGCCATTCGTCTCGGACGTTGTGTTTAAAGGCTGCTAAGGCTTCAGCGTCCAGACAGTCGACTATTTGGTTCTTTTTAGTGAGGAACTTGTTCCAGTATTTGTGTGCTGACTCCCCGGGCTGTTGAGTTATGTGACTTAAATCGTCTGCATCCGGAGGCCGAACATAAGTCCCCTGAAAATTTGCTCGAAACGCATCCTCAAGCTCTTCCCAACTTCCAATCGTATTTTCTGGGAGGCTTTTAAGCCAATGCCGAGCCGACCCTTTGAGCTTGAGGGGTAGGTATTTTATGGCATGGAGATCGTCTCCTCTTGCCATATGTATGTGTAGGATATAATCCTCAATCCAGACTCCAGGGTCTGTTGTTCCGTCGTATGCCTCTATGTTTATGGGTTTGAATCCCGCTGGAAATCCATGATCCAGTACCTCGTCGGTAAAACATGGTGGGTGTGCGGCGCCCCTGTATTTTTGGGTGTGTCATTGTCTTCAAATGCTCGGCTGGTTGTGGTACTTCCTGGAGTCTTCTTTTTTGGCCCATAGATAGACCTGGCCGGGTTATCCTTTTTCCGAGGATCTTTATGCTGATCGTGTGCCGACTTGTATGCGGCGCCCCTTGTTGCGCTTGGCCTGTCATCTGGTCGTCTATCCGGCTAGGCGGCTTCTTTCTTTTTTGACCGCGGGGACTCTAAGGCCTCCTCGTCAAATTCGGGCAACAGCTTGCGCTTCGGGTAGCTCTTTGTCTTGTGACTAGTGCCATATTTATCTGCGGTGTTGAGTACTTTGCTCCATCTCATTCTGAGTGCGTCCTCCGCTGTTTTGAGCTTCCGCTTTTGCTTCTTCAAACTTCTTGCAGTGGCGACGAGCCTTTTATGAAGATTCATATGCTCTGGTGATGTGAGATCATCTTTGCCGGGGATGGGTTGCTTGTCCAGTTCATGTCCGCCTGGCTGCTTGTTGACATGTCCGTCGTCCACTGCTTCGCCCTGCTCTAGGGCCGGGTCCGTATGGGTGCCGTTTTTGTCGATGCCGGTCTTAGGGCAGCGCTTGCGTCGCCGCTTTGTTTGTTTGTTGGGGGAGTTGTCAGCCGTGAAGTTCAAACTTCCAAATCTGACTTGACGGCCAGGGGCGTAGCTTTTGATCTGCTCCAGTTGGCCAAGCGAATTGGCCCGCAGTGCAAAGCCGCCGAATACGAAGATCTGTCCAGGGAGAAAGGTCTCACCCTGGACTGCATCGTGGATGATGGTCGAAGAAGCCATCGAGCTTATCGGTGACGACACAGAGGAACTCTCAATGAAAGCACCAATGTCGGTGTCAAAACCGGCGGATCTCGGGTAGGGGGTCCCGAACTGTGCGTCTAGGCGGATGGTAACCGTAGATGAGGGACACGATGTTTTACCCAGGTTCGGGCCCTTTTAATGGAGGTAAAACCCTACGTCCTGCTTGATTAATATTGATGATGTGTGTTACAAGAGTGGATCTACCACGAGATCAAGAGGCTAAACCCTAGAAGCTAGCCTATGGTATGATTGTTGTTCGTCCTATGGACTAAGGCCATCCGGTTTATATAGACACCGGAGAGGGCTAGGGTTACACAGAGTCGGTTACAAAGGTAGGAGATCTACATATCCGTATCTCCAAGCTTGCCTTCCATGCCAAGGAAAGTCCCATCCGGACATGGGACAAAGTATTCAATCTTGTATCTTCATAGTCTTGGAGTCCGGCCGATGATGATAGTTCGGCTATCCGGACACCCCCTAGTCCGGAACTCCCTCATGGAGAACATTGTCTTGAGATCCAAAAAGAGAGAAGAAACCATCTAGCTAATAACTATGGACCCGAAGGTCTGTGGTAAACTACTCACAACTCATCGGAGGGGCTATGGTGTTGATGTAGAAGCCCTCCGTGGTCGATTCCCCCTCCGGCGGAGCACCGGCGAAGGCTCCAAGATGGGATCTCACGGATACAGAAGGTTACGGTGGTGGAAATTGTGTTTCGTTGGCTCCGTGGATGTTTTCGGGGTACCTAGGCTTATATAGGAGGAAGAAGTACGTCAGTGGCCGCCCGAGGGGCCCACGAGACAGGGGGGCGCGCCCTATAGGGGGGGTGCGCCCTACCCTCTTGTGGCCGCCTTGGCTGCTTCTTGGCTTGCACTCCAAGTCCTCTGGATCACGTTTGTTCCAAAAATCACGCTCCCGAAGGTTTCATTCCCTTTGGACTCCGTTTGATATTCCTTTTCTTTGAAATCCTGAAATAGGCAAAAAACAGCAATACGGGCTCGGCCTCCGGTTAGTAGGTTAGTCCCAAAAATGATATAAATGTGTAAAATAAAGCCCATAAACATACAAAAGGGGTAATATAATAGCATGGAACAATCAAAAATTATAGATACGTTGGAGACGTATCAAGAAGCAGTGGCATTAGCAAGGGCGTCAGGCTGCACATCTGGTGCAGGTGCATCATTGGCTTCATGCACAGTGTTCATTGCAGGTGCCACATGATCTTCAGCCATGACAACGTCATTGGCGTTAGTACTGTTATTTGTGTCCACCTCAGGATTTTCAACCTCCACTTGAGTAGCTGGAGGGTCGGGCACATACGCGTTCTCCTCGAGAACATCTTCTTGGTTGGTAGGGGGTGTGGCAACACATTCTTCTTCTTGACGGGGTTCTTGATTTTCATCGGTTGATGCAGCCGGTATGTCTTCAGCCGCAATGGCTTCAGACGCAGAGACATTCGCAGTAGGAGTGACTTCAAGAAACTCTAGCTGTGCTGCCACGTTGGGTTGCACTTCTCCTTCTGGAACGCTTGATGGAGTGACTTGTGGCCTAGGTCCTTTGTGAAGCCGGCGAAATGCGGGCAACACCTTTGGAGTAGGAGTGGGGTGGACCACATAGTCGTCATCATCAACTACATTGTCTTGGGGAGTTCGCGGTGAGTCTTGACTTGGTGTAGCTGGTTGGGGGCGATCAGCCCATGACGCATCCTAAGAGTTTGGCGTCAAAGGACGACCAATACTGATGAGTTCGTTGTTCGTGAGAACAGGCGATGATACCATTGGGCGCTCGATCTGAGGAAGGACTTCATCATCAACTACATTGTCTTGGGGACCAATGTCTTTAGTCGTGATGGGGTCGACGGCTTGAACTTCATCAGCTTCAGGAGCCTCTGCGGTAGTAGGCTCATGAACTATCAACTGACGCTCTTGGTGTTCAGATGCTATTTTGTGGAATGTAGGTAGTAGTTATGACCGATTCGATAGAAAAGAGGGAATAGTGTGCATTTTTCGTTGGGGATTCCCTGGAATAAAATGTCGCGTCTTCCTTTGATTCCTTATTCGGGATATCCAATCAATTAGAATCAAGGTTAAAGAGGGTCTTTATCCTCGTCGTATGGCTCGACAACGAGGGGCTCTGTGGGAGCAACCCGATCTTTCTTCTTGGTCTTTCTTTTCTTGGTGGGTGGAGCATCGTCAGTGGTGTTCTTGAGTTTGCGCTTTCTGGCTTCGGCTTCAGCTGCCTTGGTTTTCTTCTGTTCTGAAGCCACTGTGGGGACCTTTGGCTTCGAGCTAGTCATACTGGCAGGGAAGACAATGCGAGGTTCTTCCCTCCTTGGTGCTTCAGCTTGGGCCACAGCAGGCTTCTTCTTCTTGGTAGCCAGCTCGGGGTCAATGCCAGGACGCCCAGGTGCCTTGCGCTTCTCAGCTTCATTGTAAGCTTGAACACACTTGGTGAGGGAGTCCTGGATTAAGGGGTCCTCGGGCAGCCGGACTATATACTTTGGCCGGACTGTTGGACTATGATGATACACGATTGAAGACTTTGTCCCGTGTCCGGATGGGACTCTCCTTTGCGTGGAAGGCAAGCTTGGCAATTCGGATATGTGGATCTCCTTCTCTGTAACCGACTTTGTGTAACCCTATCCCCCTCCAGTGTCTATATCAACTGGAGGGTTTAGTCCGTAGGACAACAACAATCATAATCATAGGCTAGCTTCTAGGGTTTAGCCTCTACGATCTTGTGGTAGATCAACTCTTGTAATACTCATATCATCAAGATCCATCAAGCAGGAAGTAGGGTATTACCTCCATCGAGATGGCCCGAACCTGTGTAAACATCGTGTCCCCCGCCTCCTGTTACCATTAGCCTTAGACGCACAGTTCGGGACCACCTACCCGAGATCCGCCGGTTTTGACACCGACATTGGTGCTTTCATTGAGAGTTCCACTGTATCGTCACGATAAGGCTTGATGGCTCCTTCAATCATCTTCAACGACGCGGTCCAGGGAGAGGTCTTCCTCCCCGGACAGATCTTCGTATTCGGCGGCTTTGTACTGCGGGCCAATTCTCTTGGCCATCTGGAGCAGATCGATAGCTACACCCCTGTCCATCAGGTGAGGTTTGGAAGCTTGAACTATACTGCCGACATCCGCGGAGACTCGATCTTTGGCGGATTCGAGCCCGAGTCAGGTGCGCTGAACAGTCACGACGAGCATGACTTACATCTGCCATTGGACAGTGTTCGGGAGATCGCGCCTGCGGCGGCCCCGGGAATCAATCCATAGCAGATTGTGCCATCCGAGGACGGGTGGATGGACCCCGCCACAGAGGCCGCACACTCATCGGCCTTGGAGCCAAACGCCGATCCCACTTTCTATGAGGATGGTGTCATCGGACCCCCGGACTCGTCTCTAGCTACAGGATCCGAACCGCGCACGTCCGTACCTATCGAATTTGATTGGGCACCGGTCATGGAGTTCACCTCCGCAGATATTTTTCAGCACTTGCCCTTGGGTGATGTGCTAAATTCATTAAGGTCTCTTTCCTTGTCGGGAGACTCTTGGCCGAACTATGTCCGGCTCGAGTGGGAAGCGGACGGCGAAGAAATCCGTTCCCCACCCACCACCCACTTCATAGCAACTGTCGATGACTTAACCGACATGCTCGATTTCGACTTTGAAGACGTCGATGGTATTTACGACGATGCAGGAGAAGAACAAGAACCACCGCCCTCATCATATGATATATATATATATATATATATATATATATACACATATGTGGTGGACACGCCAAAAGAAGGCGATGGTGATGATGCAACGAAGGATAATCCCCTCGATAAGCCACCAAAGTGACATCGTAGGCGCCGCTCTAATTCCCGCCACAGTAAAAACAACGACAACAACGCAAGAAAGAACAATACCCTGGTCGAATCCAAAGGAAACGACTACCCCATGGACCCAGCGATGGAGCAGGATGAGCCAGGGGACGGTGAACATAGTCCGGAGCCGACGTCAGATGACGCTGATCCCGAGGGTAAAATTCATCAACATGCCACCGGAGAGGAGAACAATCCGGATGATGATGCACTCATCATCCCATAAAAACACTTGGAACAAGAGATCCTCCACAGAAGGCTTATGGCCACCACGAGGAGCCTAAAGAAGCAGAAGAAAGGCTTAAGGCCGCACAGGACACACTCAACTGCAGATGGAACAAAGTGCTTGACACTGAAGAAAAATACGATGGCGATCTCCACACAAAGAGCTATCCAAAGCGCAAGCTGCTGCCCGAATTCGACGACGAGGCCATAGAGCCCATTCAGCCGAAAATGGCCGATCAGCCGGACCGACCACCCCGTGGCCGTGACAGGACGGCTAATGATGCCGCATACAAGTCAGCACATGATTTACGTGAGCTCCTGGACAAAAAGTCCGGTATGGCTAGGTCCATCTATGGATCTAGGAAGCGCGCTTCAGCACAGGATCAGAGCTACCAAAACGATCACATTGATTGAATACCAGCTAGGAATCAGCACCAAACACAACAACCATTGACAGCATGCCACGACACGTCTAAATACAGGGGTGCCGCACACCCCCTGTGCTTCACCGATGAGGTGCTGGACCATGAATTTCCGGAAGGATTTAAACCCGTGAATATAGAGGCATACGACAGTGAGACAGACCCT
The DNA here is from genome assembly GCF_018294505.1 of Triticum aestivum. NCBI lineage: Eukaryota > Viridiplantae > Streptophyta > Magnoliopsida > Poales > Poaceae > Triticum > Triticum aestivum. The sequence continues at coordinate 183,002,375 of NC_057795.1, forward strand.
AGGGTCTAGATTGAGGACTTTATCCTTCACATCCACATGGCCCGTGGAGATGATCTCCACACCATTAAATACCTACCCCTCAAGTTGAAAGGACCAGCTCGGCACTGGTTGAAAAGCCTCCCTGAAAACTCAATTGGAAGTTGGGAAGACTTGAGGATGCTTTTAGGGCCAATTTTAAGGGACCTACGTCCGACCTCTGGATGCAGACGACTTAAGTCACATAATTCAACAGCCCAGAGAGTCAGCCCGAAAACTTTGGAACAGATTTCTTACGAAGAAGAATCAAACCGTCGACTGCCCGGATGCCGAAGCCTTAGAGGCCTTCAAGCACAGTGTCCGGGACAAATGGCTTGCCAGACACCTCGGCCAGGAAAAGTCGAGGACAATGGCAGCCTTAACAAGCCTCATGACCCGCTTTTGCGCGGGCGAGCAAATTTGGATGCCTGTAGTGGCAGCAGCGACCCAGGCACATCCGAAGTCAGAGACGGCAACGGGAAGCCGCGACACAATAAAAACAAGCATCAAAACAATGAAGACAACCCAGATAACATGACGGTCAACGCCAGATTCAGGGGCTCTCGACCCGGTCAACGGAAGAATCCATTTAAAGGCAACAAAGATGGACTGTCCAGCCTAAATAAGATTCTAGACAAATTATGTCAGATTCATGGCACCCCCGAAAAACCTGCAAATCACACCCAAAGAGAGTGCTGAGTTTTCAAGCAGGCTGACAAGCTAAATGCCGAACACAAGGGGAGGGAGATGCCAAGTGAAGACGAGGATGAGCCTCGCCAGCCGAACACTGGCAGACAGAAAATATTCCACCACAAGTCAAAACAGTGAATATGATTTATGCAACTCACATTCCAAAGAGAAGGCGCAAATGCGCACTCCGAGAGGTATACGCTGTGGAGCCCGTCACCCCCTAATTCAATCCCTGGTCGGCCTGCCCGATCACCTTTGATCGCAGGGATCATCCGACTAGTATCGGGCACGGAGGATCGGTTGCCTTGGTGCTCGATTCAATAATTGATGGATACCATCTCACACGAGTCCTTATGGACGAAAGTAGTAGTCTTAACCTGATATATCAGGACACTGTCCGCAAAATGGGGATAGACCCTTCAAGAATCAGCCAAAGCAATATTACCTTTAAAGGAGTGATACCAGGCGTCGAGCGCCGCTGCACGGGCTCTCTAGTACTAGAGGTTGTATTCGGTTCTCCCGACAACTTCAGAAGCGAAGAACTAATCTTCGACATTGCTCCATTCCAAAGCGGTTATCATGCACTACTCGAGAGAACGACCTTTGCTCGTTTCAATGCAGTACTGCCCTACGCCTATCTTAAACTTAAGATGCCCGGTCCACATGGCGTCATCACAGTTAGCGGAAATACAGAGCGTTCCTTACGTGCGGAAGAATATGTGGCGGCTCTAGCAGCCGAACACTGAGTGGCCCCTCCAACCATAATAAACGGTCGATCGTCAAGACCACGGACACGGTTAGATGAGTCTGGCGCTCCACCAGATGTAACATCCCAGATAAACCTGAGTTGGGGATACCCCCATAAGTGGTGCTAGGGGCTGCTCGCAAAAAAAGAAGCCCATAGTTTGGCTCGACCCTATTAATACAATATCATATTGCATTTTCATGGTTCATTAAGATTAACCAACTCTTCGCACGAAGTCTTTCACCTGGGTTTTTCCTTTTTTTTACAGATGATCACCGTGCTACACCCTTCCAGGATATGGCACAACAGACATAAAGGCGCAGACATGTAGCAGGGCCCCGCTCAAAGGTTTCTCTTTAGATTAAGACCCTGCATAAACCTTTTTTAATGTCTCTTGTTGCTTCTTCCCCTCCGGACACTTAACACAATCGGGAGGAATACTAGCGTTGCTGGCATTTTTGTCACACCAGACTAATGCACATACCTGGAAACTCAGAGCTTATTATCGAGGGCGTTATTCAGACCAGTATATGTTGTCAAGTCCAAATACCTTAGGGAGTGTACGGCGTCGCGGGTTTGGCCTTATATGCATCAGCTCTGAATCATTTCTTTGGTCAAATGTTGGGTTTGCCCGGCTCCCGTGTTTTGCTACCTTACGTTCCGCTCTATCGGCTAAGGCGGCACCGGGAGAATTACTGTGATTGTGCCCTGGTTCATCTGGATGAGCACCTCAGTACAGAAAGCCAAAAACATACTGTCATGATACAGCGCGAGACTGGTCAACCACTCGATGACCCAGCGGAATCTTCGCGATTCCTTTGTATTAACGAAGGACTGGTTTCCCGGTCATGTATGTACGCGCACCATATTCGGATGAACGCGGAAGTACCAGGGGCTATATAGTAGCTCCACCATCAAACTCCTATGGCTAAGTGAAAGTGTTAAAGCTATATAGTCTGATTGCCTGGTTCGCCGCGCTACCACCTCCTTAACGGACGAAGACGTTGGATCAAGTGTGACTACGCGTTTTCTCAAACACCCCCGCATTATATGCGTCGGGGCTGAAGCCGCTGACTGCAAACTTTCAGGTTATATACATACATAAACGGCCGCACAGGAGGCACTATAATACTTTCGGGAAAAAGTATAAACAGAGCCTTTATAATCAAAATAGCATTGTTTCTACAATTGAGATGCATGTCACTCGAACATGGCACTCTTCAAGCACTGAGCCTCTATTAAACGGGCGCCTTCTAAGACTTCTTCAAAATAGTGCTCGGCCAGGTCCTGGCCTCCCGCCGGACCCCGGGTTGTAATAGCGATGGTTTCCATCCCGGCCCAGTATGTTTTAACACGGGCAAGAGCCATCCGCACACCCTCTATGCACGCCGACCTCTTCACAGCATCGATATGTGACACAGCACCAAGGAATTTTTGCACTAATCCAAAGTAACTATCCGGCCTTGGTCCCCGTGGCCAAAGATGATCCACGACAGACTGCATAAAAAGCCCAGACAACCTGTGGATCTCGGCCCATGCGGCCATCCTTTCATTCAACGGCAGCGGACGCGTCGGGGCACTAAACTGCGACCATAATAACCTTTCTACCTTATGGTCTTTCCGATCTTTGTAAAACTCAGTCACATCAGCAGCACTCTTCGCCAGGTCCGCATACGCATCTGCAGCACTCCACAACTGATCTAGAGGGGCATACTTTGGATCTCCGAACTTCATCCACAACAAATAGGGCCTCCCAGCCATGATATCTCCGGCTTCACGAAGCTCCTCCCTTATCCCTCTCATTTCAGAGCGGGTTTCCTTGGCTGCCTCCAGGGCCTTCTTCAGGTCGGCCGCTTTCGCTTGGTTGTCCTTTTCAAGGAGCTCATAGCGGTCGGCAGCATCTTTCAGCTCAACAACCATCTTGGCTATCCTTTCCTTGCTCTGGCGATGAGCAGCCTGTTCGGCTCTTAACTCTTCGACCGCCTTCAGGGCGGCCGCATCACTAATTCGGGCTTGTTCCTTGGCTCGGGAAAGCTCCGCCCGAAGGGTCTCTACTGCAACAGCTCCATCTGTAGTCACAGCATATTATAGATACTAGCATCATGCTCCTCTTAACATTTGCTGACAAGCCAAACATACATACCTGGGCTTCGTTAAGCCGCTTGTTAACATGCGCGATGTCGGCATCTGCCACGTCAAGCTGCCGCTTCAGTTCAGCAAAATCAGCAGTTCAGTCAGCCGCCAGACCCTCAGCCGCCTGCACATAAAAATAGCGCGATAAGTACCTGGGATTATGATCCTCTATTTGCCACCTCTGGATGGCAACCAGAGTCTCAGGGGCTACTATCTATACAGAGCACACCTAGCATGTGCGGTACTGCCAAAAATACATATATTATTTTTTAGCGTACCTCAAAACCTCCCAGCAGACTCGTAAAAGCTTCATTCAAACCGCTTTTGGCGGATGAAATCCTTTCAACCACCGTACCCATTAAGGCACGATGTGTCTCTGAGATGGCCGCTCGCTCCAGAAGACCCATCAGTGTGTCTGGTTGTGTGTCGGACAATCCTGAACTCTTTTTGTTGCTCTCCTTGGGAGCCGAATGTTCTGGACTTCGGGCACCCAAAGTGTCAGCTTCTGGCCTCGGCGGATCATGAGAAATCCTACGTGACGACACCTCGGGATCATCCGCCCCATGTGGCTGGGAGACGGGAGGAGGCGTTTCGCTCTCCATCATCTACGGAAGAAGATCCCCCGAAGACGAACTCTGCGGAGAAGGGCTATGAGCCGGACTGCAGCAAATATGTCTCGGTTATTATTCTAAGAGACAAAACAGGATATGTTTAGCAAAGTACTCTTTGTACTTATGGCTCGGTGGAGGGCTGCCCCCCTCGCGGGCGCTGTGCGGTAAGGATGCCCTCTGGGGCAGGGCCCCCTAGCGAGGGTTTCTTCCCTCGTTTGGAAGCCTCCGTTTCCAAGTCTTCAGAGCGGCCCTTTTCTTACCTTGAGGAGAGGGGATTTTAAATTCACCTCCCTGATTATCCTCCTTCGTGGAGGCACTTACTCCGCCAATTTTGATGTTGGATGTGTAAAGTATGAGGCCCACCTGTGGCTTCTCTATTCCTCCCCTCATCTGATCCTGATGGCACCTGATATGGTGCGCGCTCAAGCATCCTGGTCAATAAAGGATCCGGCGAGCCTTCGAGAAGGGGGGCCGAACACCTAATCCTCTCCGCCTTCATTATCCAGTCCAGGTAGAGAGCAATTTTTTAGAATGATGTTACAACAAACATAAAGGACGGTGTGTTCGGTAGCGGAATTACTTACTGGGGATCTGGATGGTAGAGGCCATCCACTTGCCTCCTACTACGGATCCGGACATTTTCGGGAAGCCTTTTTAGGTGGAGAAGACGAACGCTTGGGCACTAGGGCTCGAGCGAAAGGGAATGGATGAGCAGAGGAAGAAGAAGGCATGGGTGAAAAAGGGAGTTCTTATCCCCTTATAAAGGCAGCAGGGATCCTTCGCCTCCCCACTTGCCCTATAAAATTGCTTTGCTTGTTTATCTTTTGCGATCTTCAGTGGGGGTGCATGGTACGTCTCCAACGTATCTATAATTTTTGAGTGTTCCATGTTGTTATATTATCATTCTTGGATGTTTTACAATCATTTTATATCATTTTTTGGTACTAACCTATTGACATAGTGCCAACTGCCAGTTGCCGTTTTTTGCATGTTTTTTACATCGCAGGAAATCAATACCAAACGGAGGCCAAATACAGCGAAACTTTTTGTGGATTCTTTTTGGACCAAAAGACATCCAGTGGGACAAAGAAGTACCGAAGAGGGAGCCTAAGGTGAGCACAAGACACCAGGGCGCACCTGGAGGCCCAGGCGCACCCTGGTGGGTTGTGCCCACCTCCGTGGCCTCCCACACCGCGTCTTTGCTCTATAAATACCCCAATATTCCAGAAACCCTAGGAGAGTCAACGAAAATCAATTCTAGCCGCCGCAAGTTCCAGGAACACCAGATCCAATCTAGACACCATCACGGAGGGGTTCATCATGCCCATTGGGCCTCTCTGATCATGCGCGAGTATTTCATTGTAGACCTATGGGTTCGTAGTTAGTAGCTAGATGGATTCCTCTCTCTCTTTTAATTCTCAATACAATGGTCTCTTGGAGATCCATATGATGTAACTCTTTTTGCGGTGTGTTTGTTGGGATCCGATGAATTTTGAGTTTATGATCAGATCTATATTTTTATCCATGAAAGTTATTTGAATCTTCTTTGATCCCTTATATGCATGATTGCTTAGAGCCTCATATTTCTTCTTTGATATTTGGGTTTTATTTGGCCAACTTGATCTATTTATCTTCCAATGGGAAGAGGTGCTTTGTGATGGGTTCGATCTTACGGTGCTTGATCCCAGTGGAAGAAGGGGAACCGACACATATGTATCGTTGCTATTAAGGATAACAAGGTGGGGTATATTTCTACATAAGTAGATCTTGTCTACATCATGTCATCGTTCTTACTACATTACTCTGTTTTTCCATGTACTTAATACACTAGATGCATGTTGGATAGCGGTTGATATGCGGAGTAATAGTAGTAATTGCAGGCAGGAGTCGGTCTACTAATCTTCGACGTGATGCCTATATAAATCATTGCCTGGATATCATCATTATTATTTGAAGTTCTATCGATTGCCCAACAGTAATTCATTTACCCACCGTTTGCTATTTTTCTCGAGAGAAGCCACTGGTGAAATGTATGGCTCCCGGGTATGTACTTTATTATATTTGCCTTCGCGATCTATTTTTATTTGCTTTTATTTTCAGATCTATTAAACCAAAAAAATACAAAAATACCTTGAGGCAATTTATTGTTATTTATTTTATTTCGCATTCCCGTGAGATCTATTTATCCAATCGACCTCAATTTTATCTATCCTTTTACCCGTGAGGGATTGACAACCCCTCTCTTACGTCAGGTTGCAAGTATTTGTTCTTTGTGTGCAGGAGCTGTTCACGTGGTGTTGCGTGGTTCACCTACTGGTTCGATAACATTGATCTCATCACTGATGGAAATACCTACAGTTGTTGTGTTCCATCATCCCTTCCTCTTTGGGGAAATACCGACGTAGTTCAAGCCGTGTCACCGCGCCAGCGCACCCACTGGGTGTAGCCCTCGAGTTCCAAGACGGCTGCTGAGCAGGTGGGTTGGAACTTTAAGGCATGTTTTTGAATGCCGGGATGTCATTCTTGGCGCAGGACTACCATAACCAGTGTGCAGCCGCCTACAACTCCCAGAACCAGGCGCTCGCCAACCGGACCGCCAAGTTGCGGAGGAGCCGAGGTACACAGGCCGGCTTTCAGTGGGGGTGCGCAAGTGCACCCACTAGGTGTAGCCCCCGAGATTCGGGCTGACTGCTGAACAGTCGGGCCTGATCTTCTCGGCGGCTTCTTTTCTTTGTTGACATCGTTGCTGACGATTCTTATTTATTTTCGCAGAGGTCGCTTCACAGTTGCAGGGCCACGTGCAGGAGCTCGAGGGCCAGCTCCAGGCCAAGGAGCTGGAGCACAGCCAGGCGGCCGCGGAGCACGATTGGCTTGAGAAGGAGCTGGTCGACAGGCGACCCGGCATGTGGAGCAGGTCCAACAGCTGAAGGATGAGGAGGAGCGCCTCAAGGCCGAGTTCGAGTCCCAGTGCTCGGGTTGGTCCGACAAGGAGAAGTGCCTTATGGAGGGGTATGAGGTGATTGAGGACCTGCTCAAAGGTAAAGCTTCTTCCTTTCTTGAATGGTTGGTTGTCGGCTATTGCGGGAAGTCGGCTTCTTATTCTCTTGTTTTCTTTTAAGCAGAGTACTTCCCGGACCACACTGGTGCCATCAGCCAGGAGATTGCACCGGACCGGCCCTGGAACTTGGGCGAATAGTTCTGGGCCATTTAGTTGCGCCTTGCGCCGGTGCACCAGCTGCTCCGCCGGTTTCAGCGTGCTGGGGCGTAGGTCTTGGAAGGGCTCTGGCTGGGCGCGCAGATCCCCCGTACTCCTAGCCATACTGCCAACTGGCTGGAGGTGGCGTGGGAGTGGCTTGGCGCCTGGAAGGGCTCTGTAGCACGGGCCGGTGCCAAGGTGGCGCTGGACTTCGTGAAGGCGTGGTATCCGGACATGAGCATAGCACAGCTAGCCACCTTCCGCTAGGAGGCGACACCGGAGTTGGAGCTAGAGCGTGAAGGGATCGCCATTCGTGCATCGGCCCTCGCTGAGTACACCAATGGCAACATCTCTGGGCAGAAGGTGGCACCGAGGTGCCACCGTCCTTGTTTGGGATGAACCCAAACGAGGTCGAGAACCCGGCGGAGGAGATCGCCTCCAGCGACGAGGCCACATATGAGGACGAGGAAGGCGACGATGTCACACTGGATGATGGAGCGACCAGCAGGAACAGGCCCGATCCGGCCCCAGCCGGCCAGCAACAGGAGACCACGTCAGCCGCCGCCGCCGATCAGAACTGACCAACCAGCTGGAGGCCCCGCCAGCCAGCGCTACAGCCACCGCCGACTCGTCCAAGCGCCTGCGGTGCCTCCAGTCTAGGCGGCCCTTATCTATTTAAATTTTTATGTCTTGTGCTCAAGAACAAAGTTAGTTATGACCAATTCCACCCACTAGGGGTGTACTTTCAACATCGATGAATGCCGACCGCGGACCTTTTGGAACGTAAATGGATTTACTTTCCCCACATGCTTGTGTGCTTTGCCGAGTTCTAACTTGATTTTCCCTTTGCTTTTTTTGGCTTTTTCCTTTGCCGTGTTCCTTGGGTTGCCGCCCTGCTAGCTGGACAGCCGCGTTGCGGTTAGTGGTCGGGTCAGGGACTTAGCCATTTAGAAAAGGAAAATTACTTTAGCCGCTTGAAGCGTATGCTAGTCAAGCGAGAAACCGGTCGGCCGGCTGCTGAGCAGCCGAACAGGGGAGGCGAGAGGACGGCCTGACCTGAATCGGCATTCTTCCTTAGTCGTTTTTTCATGTGGAAAATGTTTCCGGCCTTTAGCTCTTGCCAGCCGGACAGTCGCACTGCGAACTATGGCTGGGGCGAAGAGAGGGCTTTGGTGTCGACACATTACTTGAGCTGACTTCGGATGATGCTGACTTGGGCCAAGTCGGCGAGCCCCCGGGCCAGTTGACCAGACCCGGGCAGGGAGAAAGAGTAAAACTCATGCCTAGGAGAAGTTTATCATAGAGATAATGTGGGGACCCCGACTCATAAGTCGAGATCACCGAATGCACGTGTAGAGTGATCCCAGAGATCAATGCTCACTGAACACACAGAAGCTGAATAACAAGAGTCTTACATCCATACATACTGTTTTTACACAAGTAGGACCATTATGGTCAAGTCTTGAGTGTATCATCACAGCGGAAATCTTCAATAACAACTTGGACCCATGCCATCTGCCTTAACCCTATAGGCATTCTGACTGGGAAGCGTCCTAGCTCGCATGTTCGTCACCAAGGTACTCTTCATTATATCCTGTTCTTTCATGCCTGGCCAATAAAATAACCAGTGGCAAGCTAATGAGTACTTTGAATGTACTCACAAGCAACCCATGTTTTGGTTCAAGATCCAACAATGCATGATATAGGTAAATTTTTGCAGAAAGCTAGTTTTGAGTGCAATGACATTTTCAACAACTTGTAAGACATGCATCAGAAGAATTCAAGTAACCATGAGGACAGTTTACAGATATCAACATAAATAGAGTGGGCATCAACCCAACTCAATCATGTCAAGTCCTTTGACTTGACCCAAGTAGATCTTCCCACTTATCCAAACACACACACTGGTTTGTAAACACGTGGACGTAGTTTAAGCAGCACCACCCAACTGTCCTTGACCGTGGACACGGCTATTCGAGTAGCTTTACACTCTGCAGAGGTTGCACACTTTACCCACAAGATTCGGGGAACTTCCATGTCATCCACGACCCGCGATACCTCAAGTACCCGGGGTAAGCACCCGATCACTACCTTTCCCTAGACGACACTAACAAAGAGTCCACTCGTTGTTCCGTATCCTCACGATGTACATTATACGAGACTCACTAGAGATCGTAACATCCGAGAGGGGACACAATGGTGTATCCGGTGCCCTGTAAAAACAGTCATGGCCGCTCTACCTGGCACGACCCCATCCCGAGAGAGAGCACGAACTCTCCCCCATCACTAGTAATGCGGGCTCCAAGCTAGTATCGGCCTAGGTAATCAATAATGCCCTTTCCCATACAAGGGTACAGTGGTTGCGCATCTAAGGTTGGGACAGTCGACAAATCTTAAATCTAATCCGTTTTCGAAAACAACACGCACTTGCCTCGGTACACCACTTCGTCATCAAGTGGTTACCCATCTCATCATCTCCCTCGGGCATAAGTGGCACCCGACGGGGTTTTCCAAAAGTCCTTTGAAAATACTTTGTCTCCTTCATCATGCATATACCCGTCCCTTTTTGCGTAGCATCTACTTTAGCATCCTACCTACTCCCACCGACATAACCCTCATAAGAAGGTAGGGTCATGCACAATGCAAGTATCAATGAGGAAGTATGGTGGCAACCCATCAAGGTGGTTACCACCTCATCATGATTCCGTTGCAACAACAATATGGTGCTATATGGAATGCATAAAAAGGGTTTCATAGACATGGTCAAAGGGCTGCTTGCCTGTTTTAACAAAGACATCGAGGTCTTCAAATAGCACTGGTCCAACTCCGAGCATTTCGTCTACTTCATCAACTATCATCGAAAACAACCATAATAAGCAACACGACAAGGGAAAAATAAAAGTGCTCTAAAAATATGAGTTGGAATTTTCTAGGATACCTCTGGTCATAAGAGGAATGACCAAGGTGATTTCATTGGAAGTGGACCAATGGATATTTCTAAACATTTCGATAAGATGGAATCAAGGGGTTTATCGATTTGCAAGAAGTGTATAGAAGAACTATTTGAAAAAATGATCAAAGGCATCCATTTAACAAGGAATAATCTTAGAAGCATCTAGGAGTTGGTTTCACTGGATTTGGAGTTCAAATGAATTTCTTATGAATTTGCAAAGTTGGCTAATATGAAGAAATGGCTCATTATATTGTGTGGCACATAAAGTATTAGGAAAATGTTGAAAAACTAAGTTATGAACTTAGAAGTATCAAGGATTTCGAATCATGGCATTTGGATCAATTTTGAGCTCTCTGTGATTTTCTAAAGTTCATCACAGAATTGGAAAATGGGGTTTTATTGGATTTTTGTGAAGAGAGGTATTTTGGAAAAATGTTCATGCTGCACCAACAGGTAGAGCATGATTTATGGAGTTACCAGAAATTTGAATCATTCAATTTGGACTTAATATGATTATTTCGGAGATTTTACAAATTTCTGGAAAAAGAAAAAGACAAAGGAAGGGGTGTTATACCTATACCGCGCAGTGAGCGCAGCATAGCGCTGCAGAGCACTGGGCTGGCCCAGCTGCACGGCCACGCGGCTAAGGAGGGCCACGCTGACGGCGTATTTACGGCAGTACGCTTCCCTGCCGGGAAGGCGGTTCCCGTGGATCCCGCCTCCACTTAACCCGAGCGGGCCCGGCTGGACACGTCGGCAGAGGCTGACCGGTGGGGTCGCCGGTCCACCGGCCGGCCTTCTTCTTCCTCAAGCGGCCTCCCGAGCCGCAGGAACAGATGTGGCGAGGCCGAGCTCATCCCCGACGACCAGGGGCGCTGCTGCGGGTGCCCGGCGCACGGGCGAGCTCGGGGGACTGCGCTGCGCCCGCTCCCCCCTGTCAGCACGTCCTTCAGAGGACGAAGCCGAGTGGGGCCACGGCCACGGCGGACGTTGCTCGGGCGACATTCGGGCAGGGAAGGGCAAGCACGGGGAGGAGGGCCTGGTGCGTGGGGGAGGCTCCTTGGTGCCGTGGGTGTCCTCTCGAGCGTTCAGTGGGAGCAGGGAAGCAACGGGGGCCTGGGTTGGTCCGGGGGCACGGCGGCGGCGACCCGGCCTTGGAGGGGCAGGAGAGCACGTGGGGGAGAGAGGGGGTGTCCGAGAGGTGCACGAGAGAGAGGAGGTTCGAACCGAGGCGAGAGAGAGGGTCGGGGTGGCTTAAAATGGGCGAGGCCGCGGTGCACCATGGGCAGCATCCATGGACGTGCTCGAGTGAGCTCGTGGATGGATAAGGAGGGAGAGGGAGGAGGGGCCGACAGTGTTGCGTGTCGTGGACGTCGAGGTGGCCTCGGGGGACACGATTTCGGCGCCCAAGGTCGACGGGAGGCCTTGGAATGGGCGTGCTACAGTGCCGGAGAGCACTGTAGCATGGTCCAGAGCGCGAGCTCTGCATGCCATGGCATTGTTTATGTGCCAGGGGCGTGTCCAATAGTATCTGGGGCTTTGTGGGGTGAGTAAACAAAGGGTAGGTGGCCTTGGATGCCCTGGTGAACCACTAGGAGAGGAGATAGGTTGAGGTAGAGAGAGAAAAGGGCTGTCCAGAGAGGTAAATTGGGGTGTTCCACCCATCAATCATTGAGCAATGGCCAGGGTAAAGTTACTGGAGGTAGAAGAGGGTCAGGAGCAGCTGTGGTACAAGGTTGAGCCCATGGAGATTAGTGTAAGGGGTCAAAGATGGCATTTTGGTAAAGTGGCAGAAGGTGTTTGATATTGGTTTGGGCAAGTAGATGATCTCCATTTGTCATGAGACTCCACAGGGTGAAATGGCACATATAAATAGGTCCTTCAACCAATTTTGAGCTCATTTGGGCAAAGTTGCCAATGCAACTTTTGTAAACCCTAGAAATTAGCAGAAATAAACTTTCCAAGATTTAGCCATGCAAATCTATTCTCCTTGATGCACCACTTGGTGTAGTGTCATCATTTGAGGTTCTGAACATGTCCACAAAAGTTGAGATCAAAAGGATAAAGTTGCCAATGTAGAGTTGTTCAAATTTGGTTTTGGATAGGGAGGGTTTTGGGGCACTTTTATCAATATAACATTTTCTCCAACTTGTGCCATTTTGTCTATATGAATTATTAGACCATTTGAGCATGTTCACAAGGTTTGAGAACATTTGGACATGTTTGGCAATGTAAAGTTGCTCAAACTTCAAAATGGACAGAAATGGTTTTGAGGGGATTTCACGGGGTTATACTATTCTCCATGACATGAGACTTGTCACGATCATCAAACATGTCATATGTGACATGCTAGAATTTTCTTAGAACTTTTCGGGCATATTGCCTTTGTAAATATTTCAAAAGCTGGAAATATCCACAAAGGGTTTTTGAGGGATTTTACCAATATTTTGAACATGACCATGTGTTGAAACTCTTATATATGGAAAATATATATCCACTGAGTTTCTCTGATTTTTCTCAAATATTTTTGTAGCTTTAAAATAATTTTAACCTATTAAAGACCATTTCTAGCCTTGAGAAAAAGCCTTTAAATAAAATAAGAAAATAAGTTTTAAAATTATATTTTTTGGGTTTATGGTTGTTCTATATCTAATAGGAGTCAAATATATTTTTGGAAAGATTTTTACTACCCTTAATTAAGTACTTGCAGTGCAAATGTCAATTCAGGGGTTTTTGGAAAACTAATTTTTGAAAATACTATTTGGCCAAATTATTTTTGTAAGAAATTATTTTTATGTCCTATACACATGGCATGATCATTGTGCAAGGTTATTGGACCAAGGAGAAGGAGTATAAGAGTTGGACGATTTATTTGATTTTTAGAGCACTTGCAAACAGCAGACAAAAATCAAATGAAGCAAAGACCAAAACACTCAAAAGTTTTTGTCAAACCACAATGTATCATGATTTATTAGCTTAAGTGTTGTGGCGTGAAAATCAGGATGTGACAGACCTACCCCCCTTACAAGAATCTCATCCCCGAGATTCCCAAACTAGGCGCGGAAAGGAGTATGGAGACTTGGATTTGGGGTAGTCTTCATGTCCTCATACTGCTTCTGCTTCTGAGTGGTGCTCCCTTGAACCTTGAATTAGTTGATGGTGTGGCCTCGTGTATGATGTTCTGCTTGATCCAGGTTGCTAAGGGGTTTTCTCACATAGGTCAGGTTGGGCTAGAGGTCGGTGGCTTGACGATCGATGTCCTTGTCGAGATCGGGCTAGTTAGGAAGTTGGAAACACTTCCGGAGTTGTGACTCATGGAAGATGTTGTGCATCCTGGGTAACTCAGGTGGTAACTCTAGCCGGTAGCCGTCTATTTCTCGTCTTGCAGTGATCTTGGAGAGTCCGATAAATGTTGGTGTGAGCTTCCCTTTGACATGGAAATGCTTGGTTCCTTTGAGAGGTGTGGCTTGAAGATACACCTGGTCTTCGACGAGAAAGTTCACTCGTTGATGATGGTGGTTGGCATAGTTCTTCCTCTTTGGCATGGCGGTCTTCAGATGTTTCCTAACAAGCTGAACGATTCTTCTTCCATCTTCAGCTAGACGAGTAGGTCACCAAGTAAAAGTGACAACCAACATGACCAAGTACTCCATGAAGAGTTGCCCATGTGGTGCATAGGGTATAGGTTGGGGTATTGGTGGTGGTAACGGTTGAGTGTGGGACAAGGTGTTCTCGACCTAGAGTCAAGATCCCAAGGTCATGATCCAACCGGGTTGTGTCTTGGTAGGGCTTAAGGGTTTCAAAGATCCTAGTGTGCAGGTGAACGTTTATTATCTTATTTCAAGCACAGTTTCTGAGATGCCAATTGTTCTATCTAGTCCTTTAAACAAATCACATCATATCACCGATAGCATCATTTCGTATAGGTCAACTCCAATCATCACTCATGTGATTCATATCCACATGGCTCCCGAGAGGAGGTCTAACAAAATCATATATGTCTATGATCCCCAAACTCATATGTATGGCTACCCCTAAAAATCCATGGGTAGAGCATACAAGCTTCCAAGCTGGAATAAAACACGACAATCCAAGTGCTCATCCTATTCTTCCAAGGTCCATGTTAGTGCATCTCTATCCTAAGGAAACACGTCGTAAGTCACTCCAAGATCTTGTTTCCTTCCTATGAATCAACTTCAACAGCCCGTTAACTTCCATCAATCACTACATAATCCATTTATTCTACAAACCCAATGTTTATGGTGTTCCACATGATCTCCTAAAGTCCTATAATCTGCAAATACTTGAAAGGGTTATCTCTACTATAGTCAGTCCACCAATTTCCATTATAGGGGTCAAGTGACTTCCAACGTCAAGCTTATACAGATCCCTAAATCAACTCCGACAATTAATCCAATCTCCTAGTTTATTGTCCTCCAAGAAACACGGTATCATGATCGAGATCATCAGTCTAAATCCAATTTACTCCGAACCATGCAGACTCACTCAGCATCTATACTCCACTAGGATCACCTATGTAAATCCAAATCTCATGTCCAACGAGAATTTCTACATGTTTCCCTCAAGTTATTATTGTAATGTTAACTATCTCCTATCATAATCATCTGTTCAAGTCAAATCCTTGCACCTCCAAGAATCTCAGCTTGCGATCATAATTGTCCTACTAAATCCAATTTACTCAGGGGTAAGGAAAGCTATGCTAATCTATACTCATGATCCCACCAAGTTCATCTACCAACATCAAAGCCTCATAATCCACCAAAGAGTCTCAGATGATCCCTCAAAGTCATTGATATAAACTCATCAAGTCATTTGTCATCTATTCCTATATCCTCAAACTGGTCTTTCCTATGGCATCGTCAATTCTTGTGCTATATTAGGATGACAATGTGCTTGCTCATTATGTCCACTAGTTCCATAATGAACCCAGTGTTGTGCACGGTTACTGAGGCTTAACTGGTTTTCTTGCAAATTGTAGGTTAAGCACATGGTTAAGGATTCGAGCTGTGGTATATCGTGAAGTCTCGAAGGGTCTAGGGACGGGCTTCTAATCTTGAGGAGTAGACATAACACTACTGGGTTGCACTTGGTCGAGGAGGCTGCAACAAAACTCTCCAGTGCTAGTTGGTTGTCGAAGTAGAATCCTTGGTGTACCTTGTCTTGCCGGTCTTTGGTTGAGGAGAAAGATGAGAGGGAAAAGTAGCATAGAGGAGGTGGGTTGCCTAAATGGGGTTCTATAGTGCAAGTGAAAACAAACAAGTGCCGAAGGGCCAAAAACAAACAACAAAATAAGGCAGGTGATATTGTCGCGTACTTGTTGCCTAGGGCAAAAAGAGCGACTGATATCAAAACACAAACAAATAAAATAAGCAACACACAATCATGGTTCTACTCGAACCATCATATGGACTCGACTACGCATAGGGGGTACACGACTCATCCTACCCTAGGGGTTCTTGGACTAAGTAGTCGTGCTTTACTTCGTGCCTCATGCAGTCTTTTGGGTTTTCCTCAGGTGTTGCTACATCTCTTGTAGTTGTTTGATGAAACAATTCCGAGTTGAGCCTAAAGATTCTTCAACAACTTCTCGCCTGTTGAAGTGATGGGGTGAAGGTGGCTCCTCGTAGCAGGCATTGACTCGGTCTTCTGTTGTCTTCTTAATCATGACGACCCCTTTTGCCTTCTAAGGCGTCGATGGTACCAGGTAGGTAATCCCTTATGCAATGATATTAACAAGGCATAGTAGATGTCCAACATGTTGGTTACTTTGATGAAAACATCAACACCAAGAGCGGGGGATGAAGAGAACCGTTTTCCTGCTCACTATAGTGAGGCGGGCCAAATGGCGAGGTTCTCATCCACCGGTGGTTGCCGATACAACAACGGTAAGGACATGATTGCTCTATTAGAGATGTCTATCATGGTCTTGCATATCTTACACCCTGATCGTCATAGGACAAGGTTGCATCATCCTGGGGCAAATTCAAAGGTGTCACCATCCTCTGGGTCTTCATGTCCTCATTCTTCAAAGGCGTATCTTCTGTTGGCATCGTCTTGTTGTGGTGTCATGAATCTTTGGTTCAAAAGAGGTGGGTGGGTGTTTGGCAAGGTGTACTCCTAGGCTATCCACGAGGATTACAAGGAATCCCGTGGTCAAGGGCTTGAGGGTGCTAGCGACCATTTGCAATAGTTTTGAAGGGAAGAGATCGATGGGGAAAGTATACCTTAGTTTTTGAAAAACTGAGAAGGGAAGAGAAGTATAGATAGTTTTGAAAACTTGTAATAGTTTTGGAAATAGTTTTATCCTAACTAACGACCATACTAACTAAGGCTCCCTATAGTCAGGATGGCTCTGATACCAGCCCTGTGGGGACCCCGACTCATAAGTCGAGATCACCGAATGCACGTGTACGGTGATCCCAGAGATCAATGCTCACTAAATACACAGAAGCTGAATAACAAGAGTCTTACATCCATACATACTGTTTTTACACAAGTAGGACCATTATGGTCAAGTCTTGAGTGTATCATCGCAGCAGAAATCTTCAATAACAACTTGGACCCATGCCATCTGCCTTAACCCTACAGGCATTCTGACTGGGAAGCGTCTCGCATGTTCGTCACCAAGGTACTCTTCATTATATCCTGTTCTTTCATGCCTGGCCAATAAAATAACCAGTGGCAAGCCGATGAGTACTTTGAATGTACTCGCAAGCAACCCATGTTTTGGTTCAAGATACAACAATGCATGATATAGGTAAATTTTTGCAGAAAGCTAGTTTTGAGTGCAATGGCATTTTCAACAACTTGTAAGACATGCATCAGGAGAATTCAAGTCACCATGAGGACAGTTTACAGATATCAACATAAATAGAATGGGCATCAACCCAACTCAATCATGTCAAGTCCTTTGACTTGACCCAAGTAGATCTTCCGACTTATCCAAACACACACACTGGTTTGTAAACATGTGGAAGTAGTTTAAGCAGCACCGCCCAAGTGTCCTTGACCGTGGACACGGCTATTCGAATAGTTTTACACTCTACGGAGGTTGCACACTTTACCCACAAGATTCGGGGAACTTCTGTGTCATCCATGACCCGCGATACCTCAAGTACCCGGGGTAAGCACCCGATCACTATCTTTCCCTAGACGACACTAACAAAGAGTCCACTCGTTGTTCCGTATCCTCACGATGTACATCATACGAGACTCACTCGAGATCGTAACATCCGAGAGGGGACGCAACGGTGTATCCGGTGCCCTGTAAAAACAGTCATGGCCGCCCTACCTGGCATGACCCCGTCCCGAGAGAGAGCACCAACTCTCCCCCGTCACTAGTAATGCGGGCTACAAGCTAGTATCAGCCTAGGTAATCAATAATGCCCTTTCCCATACAAGGGTAGAGTGGTTGCGCATGTAAGGTTGGGACAGTCGACAAATCTTAAATCTAGTACGTTTTTGAAAACAACACACACTTGCCTCGGTACACCACTTCGTCATAAAGTGGTTACCCATCTCATCATCTCCCTCGGGCATAAGTGGCACCCGACGGGGTTTTCCAAAAGTCCTTTGAAAATACTTTGTCTCCTTCATCATGCATATACCCATCCCTTTTTGCGTAGCATCTACTTTAGCATCCTACGAGCTCCCACCGGCATAACCCTCATAAGAAGGGAGGGTCATGCACAATGCAAGTATCAACGAGGAAGTATGGTGGCAACCCATCAAGGTGGTTACCACCTCATGATGGTTCCGTTGCAATAACAATATGGTGCTATATGGCATGCATAAAAAGGGTTTCATAGACATGGTCAAAGGGCTGCTTGCCTGTTTTAACAAAGTCTTCGAGGTCTTCAAATATCACTAGTCCAACTCCGAGCATTTCATTTACTTCATCAACTATCATAGAAAACAACCATAATAAGCAACACGACAAGGCAAAAATAAAAGTGCTCTAAAAATGTGAGTTGGACTTTTCTAGGATACCTCTGGTCATATGAGGAATGACCAAGGTGATTTCATTGGAAGTGGACCAATGGATATTTCTAAACATTTCGATAAGATGGAATCAAGGGGTTTATCGATTTGCAAGAAGTGTATAGAAGAACTCTTTGAAAAAATGATCAAAGGCATCCATTTAACAAGGAATAATATTAGAAGCATCTAGTAGTTGGTTTCACTGGATTTGGAGTTCAAATGAATTTCTTATGAATTTGCAAAGTTGGCTAATATGAAGAAATGGCTCATTATATTGTGTGGCACATCAAGTATTACGAAAAATGTTGAAAAACTAAGTTATGAACTTAGAAGTATCAAGGATTTCGAATCATGGCATTTGGATCAATTTTGAGCTCTCTATGATTTTCTAAAGTTCATCACTGAATTGGAAAATGGGGTTTTATTGGATTTTTGTGAAGACAGGTGTTTTGGAAAAATGTTCATGCTGCACCAACAGGTAGATCATGATTTATGGAGTTACTAGAAATTTTAATCATTCAATTTGGAGTTAATATGATTATTTTGGAGATTTTACAAATTTCTGGAAAAAGAAAAAGACAAAGGCAGGGGTGTTATACCTATACCACGCAGTGAGCGCAGCATAGCGCTGCAGCGCACTGGGCCGGCCCAGCTGCACGGCCACGCGGCTAAGGAGGGCCATGCCGACGGCGTATTTATGGCAGTATGCTTCCCTGCCGGGAAGGCGGTTCCCGTGGATCCCGCCTCCACTTAACCCGAGTGGGCCCGGCTGGACATGTCGGCAGAGGCTGACCGGTGGGGTCGCCGGTCCACCGACCGGCCTTCTTCTTCCTCGCGCGGCCTCCCGAGCCGCAGGAACAGATGGGGCGAGGCCGAGCTCGTCCCCGTCGACCAGGGGCGCTGCTGCGGGTGCCCGGCGCACCGGCGAGCTCGGGGGACTGCTCTGCGCCCGCTCCCCCCTGTCAGCACGTCCATCAGAGGACGAAGCTGAGTGGGGCCACGGCCACGGCGGACGGTGCTCGGGCGAGATTCGAGCAGGGCAGGGCAAGCACGAGGAGGAGGGCTTGGTGCGTGGGGGAGGCTCCTTGGTGCCGTGGGTGTCCTCTCGAGCGTTCAATGGGAGCGGGGAAGCAATGGGGGCCTGGGTTGGTCCGGGTGCACGGCGGCGGCGACCCGGCCTTGGAGGGGCAGGAGAGCACGTGGGGGAGAGAGGGGGTGTCCGAGAGATGCACGGGAGAGAGGAGGTTCGAACCGAGGCAAGAGAGAGGGTCGGGGTGGCTTAAAATGGGCGAGGCCGCGGTGCACCATGGGCGGTGTCCATGGACGTGCTCGAGTGAGCTTGTGGAGGGATAAGGAGGGCGAGGGAGGAAGGGGCCGACAGTGTTGCGTGTCGTGGACGCCGTGGCGGCCTCAGGGGACACGATTCCGGCGCCCAAGGTCGACGGGAAGCCTTGGAATGGGCGTGCTATAGTGCCGGAGAGCACTGTAGCGTGGTCCGGAGCGCGAGCTCTGCACGCCATGGCATTGTTTATGTGCCAGGGGCGTGTCGACTAGTGTCTGGGGCTTTGTGGGGTGAGTAAACGAAGGGTAGGTGGCCTTGGATGCCCTGGTGAACCACTAGGAGAGGAGAGAGGTTGAGGTAGAGAGAGAAAAGGGCTGTCCAGAGACGTAAATGGGGGTGTTCCACCCATTAATCATTGAGAAATGGCCAGGGTAAGGTTACTGGAGGTAGAAGAGGGTCAGGAGCAGATGTGGTACAAGGTTGAGCCCATGGAGATTAGTGTAATAGGTCAAAGATGGCATCTTGGTAAAGTGGCAGATGGTGTTTGATATTGGTTTGGGCAAGTAGATGATCTCCATTTGTCATGAGAATCCACAGGGTGAAATGGCACATATAATTAGGTCCTTTAACCAATTTTGAGCTCATTTGGGCAAAGTTGCCAATGCAACTTCTGTAAACCCTAGAAATTAGCAGAAATAAACTTTCCAAGATTGAACCATGCAAATCTATTCTCCTTGATGCACCACATGGTGTAGTGTCATCATTTGAGGTTCTGAACATGTCCAGAAAAGTTGAGATCAAAAGGAGAAAGTTGCCAATGTAGAGTTGTTCAAATTTGGTTTTGGACAGGGAGGGTTTTGGGGCACTTTGATCAATATAACATTTTCTCCAACTTGTTCCATTTGGTCTATATTAATTATTAGACCATTTGAGCATGTTCACAAGGTTTGAGAACATTTGGACCTGTTTGGCAATGTAAAGGGTCTCAAACTTCAAAATGGACAGAAATGGTTTTGAGGGGATTTCATGGGGTTATACTATTCTCCATGACATGAGACTTGTCAAGATCATCAAACATGTAATATGTGACATGCTAGAATTTTCTTGGAATTTTTGGGGCATATTGCCTTTGTAAATATTTCAAAAGCTGGAAATATCCAGAAAGGGGTTTTGAGGGATTTTACCAATATTTTGAACATGACCATGCGTTGAAACTCTTATATATGGAAAATATATGTCCACTGAGTTTCTCTAATTTTTCTCAAATATTTTTGTAGCTTTAACATAATTTTAACCTATTAAAGACCATTTCTGGCCTTGAGAAAAAGCCTTTAAATAAAATAAGAAAATAAGTTTTAAAATTATATTTTTGGGTTTTATGGTTGTTCTATATCTAATAGGAGTCAAATATATTTTTGGAAAGATTTTTACTGCCCTTAATTAAGTACTTGCAGTGCAAATCTCAATTCAAGGGTTTTTGGAAAACTAATTTTTAAAAATACTATTTGGCCAAATTATTTTTGTAAGAAATTATTTTTATTTCCTATACACATGGCATGATCATTGGGCAAGGTTATTGGACCAAGGAGGAGTATAAGAGTTGGAGGATTTGTTTAATTTTTGGAGCACTTGCAAACAGCAGACAAAAATCAAATCAAGCAAAGACCAAAACACTCAAAAGTTTTTGTCAAACCACAATGTATCATGATTTATTAGCTTAAGTGTTGTGGCATGAAAATCATGATGTGACAAATAAAAAAGGTAGCCCCCGAGTGCGCCTCTGGGTACCTGTTGTCTTTACTTGATACAAAAAATAGCATAGTACATACACTGCATCAACTGTAAAACAAGCGGAGAAGGTTCGGGTTCCATGGGCGCTCCGACTCTTCACCGGTTGAATCTCTCTTGCGTGCCCTAGGCTTCTGTGCATCGATTAGGTAGTGGGAGTCGTTGCCCAGGGCCTTGCTGACGATGAAGGGCCCCTCCCAAGGTGCAGAGAGCTTGTGCTGGCCGGCTGATCGCTGGATCAGTCGGAGCACTAGGTCACCCTCGCAGAAAGCAAGCGGCTTGACCTTCTTGCCGTGGTAGCGGCGCAAACTCTGCTGGTAAATGGCCCGGCTGATTGCTAGTAGCCGGGCCTCTTCGGGCAGATCGACGCCATCTTCGCGCGCCTCCTTTGCTTCCCCTCCGTGTATAGGGTGACGCGAAGCGAGTCGAACTCGATATCTGTTGGGATGATGGCCTCGGCCCCATACACAAGGAAGAAAGGTGTGAAGTCGATTGAATGGTTTGGCACGGTCCGGAGACTCCAAAGGATGGCCGGCAGCTCCACGATCCAGCAGTCGGCCGAGCGCTCCCATGGCTCGAGTAGCCGTAGCTTGATGCCGGATAAAATGAGGCCGTTTGCCCGCTCCACATGGTCATTTTACTGCGGGTGAGCAGCCGACGCAAGGTCCAGTCGGATGCCCTGTGCCATGCAGAACGAGCCAAGGTGCCTTTAGCGAAGCTCGTGCCGTTGTCAGTGATGATGCTGTGCATGATACCGTATCAAACGGTGATATCTGTGATGAATGTGATGGCTGTGGGCCGCTGCGTGCTATCTTGAATGGGCCCACCATGTCCAATCCCCGTAAGGCAAACAACCAGGTGCTGGGAATGGTCTTGAGGGCTGAGGCCGGCTGGTGCTGCTTTGCGCTGAAATGCCGGCACCCCTTGCATTTCCGAACCAACTTCTTGGCATCGTCTAGAGCAGTCGGCCGGAAGAAACCATGGTGAAAAGCTTTAGCAAAAAGGGTTTTGGAGGCGGCATGATGGCCACATTCACCTTGATGGATGTCCTTGAGGATGGCAATGCCCTTCTCCGGCTCGACGCAGCGCTGGAAGACACCGGTCACGCAGCGTTTGACGAGCTCTCTGTTGATGATCGTGTATGCGGTCCCCAGCGTTGCACCTGCCGGGCCGACACCTCGTCGGCTAGGAGCTCGCTGCTCACCAGAAAGTTGAGGATGGGTTGTGCCCAAGATGGGGCATCCACCACCGTCATGACAGCAGCCAGTGTTAGGGTGGCCGGTTTGGGAGGCGGCGGGTTGGAGGCTGCTGCTCCTTGTTGCGTCGTGGCCGTCCCCAGGTCGGCTACAGAAGTCCCCGAGATGGGTTTAGGTGTTTCAGCCCCAGGGCCGCCTGCAAAAGGCACCAGGCCGGCTGCTGAAGTCCCCAAGCTAGATCCGGCTGCTCCAGAGTCAGCCGGCACAAAGATGGATTCTAATTCCGACGAAGGTTGGATAGACGGCTTGCGCAAGCACTCGAGGGAGACGCCGGCTAGAATGGCCAGCCGGGTGGATCCAATCCGTGCCAGGGCATCGGCTGCTTCGTTGTTGACTCGTGGCACATGGATGAACTCGCACCCATCAAAGTGCCCGCTGATCTGCAAGACGAGGAAGCGGTAGCTGGCCATGTTGGCGTCCTTGGCGTCCCAGTCACCAGAGGATTGTTGGACCACAAGGTCCGAGTCACCGTAGCACAGGATGCGGCGGATGCCGGTCTCCTTGGCCAGCCGTAGCCCATGGACGAGTTCCTCATACTTGGCTACGTTGTTGGAAGTGGCGAATGGATCTGCAGTGTGTACTTCAGCTTGTCTCCTTTGAGAGAGGTGAGGACGATGCCGGCCCCCAAACCGGTGTGCATCTTGGAGCCGTCAAAGTGCATTCGCCAATGTGTGGAATCTGGCACTTGCGGCAGGTACTGGGTCTCGGCCAAGTCGACAAGGAAGTCGGCCAACGCCTGGGACTTGATGACGGTAAGGGGCTGGTAGAGGATGGTGTGGGGAGCCAGCCCGATGGCGCACTTGGCCACCCTGCCCCAGGAATCTTGGTTGCCGATGATCTCGGCAAGAGGGGTGGGGCAGACGACCCTGATGGAGTGCTCCTGGAAGTACTGCTTCAGCTCCTTGCAGCGAAGTACACGCCGTAGCACATCTTCTGGTAGTGGGGGTAGTTCTGCTTGGAGGCGGACAACACCTTGCTCAAGTAATAGACCGGCCTCTAGACCGGCTATGCCCTACCGACTTTTGGGCGGTCGACAGTAATCACCATGCTGATGACCTGGTTGGTGGTGGCGATGTAGAGGAGCAGTAGCTCTTTGGTAGTCGGGGAGGCCAGGATAGGCGGCATGGACAGCATCCGCTTGAGCTGGAGGAACGCCTTCTCTACCTGGTCAGTACACTCGAAGCACTTGGTCTTCTTCATCAGTTGGTACAAAGGGAGGGCCTTCTCGCCTAGCCGGCTGATGAACCGGCTGAGAGACACTAGGCACCCGGTGAACTTCTGGATGTCCCGTAGCTTGGTTGGTTTCTTCTTCTTCTCAATGGCCTTGATCTTCACGGGGTTGCACTCTATCCCGTGCTTAGAAACAAGGAAGCCAAGGAGCTGACCGGCTGGCACTCCAAAAACACACTTCTCCGGGTTGAGCTTGCTCTAAAAACAGCACAAGTTGGCGAAGGTTTCCTTGAGATCCTCCAAAAGGATGCCACGCTTCTCCGTCTTCACCACTATGTCATCCACATAGACATCGGCATTCCTGCCGAGTTGTGACAGGAGGCACTTCTGCATGCAGCGCTGGAAGGTGGAACCAGCATTCCTCAAGCCGAACGTCATAGTGTGGTACAAAAACATGCCGAAGGGGGTGATTAAGGTGGTCTTCAGTTGATTAGTCGGGTCCAGCTTGATCTGGTGGTAGCCGGAATAGGCGTCCAAAAAGGACAGCAACTCACAGTCGGCCGTCGAGTCGATCACTTGATCAATCCGGGGCAAGGCAAACAGATCCTTGGGGCAGGCCTTGTTTAGGCTCGTGTAGTCGATACAAATGCGCCACTTGTTGTTTTTCTTCAAGACGAGGACTGGGTTGGCCAGCCAGCCTGGGTAGAATACTTCCATGATGAAGTCGTCCGCCAGAAGCCGGGTAATATCTTCACCAACGATCCTTCTCTTCTCTTCTGATAGGTGGGTAGGGGTTGCTTGACCGCCTTAGCATCCGGCCGTACATGTAGCTTGTTCTCGGCAAACTCCCTCGGAACACCCATCATGTCCTTGGGGGACCATGCAAAGATATCCTGATTCTCATGGAGGAAGTTGATGAGCTCAATTTCCTATTTTCTGTAGAGGTTGCACCCCATGATAGCGTACTGCTCCGGGTGTGCCGGGTCCAAGATGATCTTCTTGGTTTCCTTAGCCAGTTGGAAGGAGCCCTCGCCTTCAGCTACCTTGGGGTCAGTTGGCATGGCTGGCTGCTCGCGGGCCATGGGCAGAGCGCGGTCAAGGAGGCGCTTCTCTTCGGCGATGACGAGGGACTCGGCCAGCCGGGAGCTGGTTGCGACGCACTCGAGCGACTTCTTGTAGTCGTCGGCAATGGTGATGATGCCCTTGGGACTCGGCATCTTCGCCTTTAGGTACGCATAGTGCGGAACCATCATGAATTTGGCTATCGCTAGCCGACCCAAGAGCGCGTGGTAGGGGTTGTCCAAGTCGACTACCTCGAACCAGATAGGCTCTCGGTGGAAGTGGGTCTTGTCGCCAAGCAGGACGTCGATCTTGATCTTGCTGATTGGAGAGCAGGAAAGCCCAGGGACGATGCCAAGGAAAATGGTCTGGCTGGGCTGGAGTTGCTTCTCCTTCATGCCTAGCTTTTCCATGGTACCGTGGTAGAGGATGTTGATGTTGTTGCCGTCATCTATCAGGACTCAAGAGAAGCATCATGTTTGCCTCTCAATTGAGAAGGTGGGGTCCAGCACCATGTCATAAACACCCGACGAAGGTATCACGACCGGATGGCCATTTTGGCTCCAAGTGATGGGCCTCTCGGACCAATGCATGAATTGGGGGACCTCAGGGATAACAACATTCACCTCATGATGCTGCTGAAGCCGACTATGCTTGTTGGCGGCTTCACTTGTGAAGACGACGTCAGTGGCGTTGTGAAAGTGCAACTAATCCCTGGGTGGTTTTGGTAATTCTTAACAACATACAACTCATTGAACTAATGCTCTTTCAAGATGGTCATTTCAGAAAGTTCAATGATTGGCATGGCATGGACTAGAGAAGTGGACCCCTCAAAATGCTAAGGACACATATTGGCAACAACTTCAAGACCCTAATTTTTATTTAAGTGATCCAGGATCACATTGAGTCCATAGGAAAGCCAATACTATTAAAAGGGGATGAGGTGTTGCTTAATGACTTACTTGCTCAAACTGCTTAGTTATATGATCCAAACCCTCAACCACTTTCTCACTTCCACATATGTCCTAAACCTAAAAGTCAAACTCGGCCCCACCGATTTGATCTATCCGGCGCCACCGAGTTCATATGACATAGCCACTACCGCAAACCCTAATCAGTTCAGTTTCACCGATAGGGATCTCGGTCTCACCGAGATGGGATTGCAAACTCATTGTTTCCTTTTTGTAACATTTTGGTCTCACCGAGATGAGCGACTGGGTCCCACGGAGTCTGCAATATAAATTCACTGTTTCCTTTTCGTAACACTTCGATCTCACCGAAGAGAGCGAATCGGTCCCACCGAGTTTGCCTGACCAACTCTCTATGTGCCTATTACTGAAATCGGTCACACCGAGTTCAAGTGATCGGTCACACCGAGAATACGTTATGGCTTAACCCTAGCGTATTGATCTCACCGAGTTGATTGCATCAGTCCCATGAAAAAGCCTAACGTTCATATTTTGACCTAAATCGGTCTGGCCGAGTTTTACAATTCGGTCCCACCAAGTTTGGGAATCTGTGTGTAATGGTTAGATTTTGTGTGGAGCCTATATATACCCCTCCACCCTTTCTTCATTCATGGAGAAGGCCATCAGAATGTGCCTACAACTCCAGCATTCATTTTTCGAGAGAGAACCACCTACTCGTGTGTTGAGACCAAGACATTCCATTCCAACCACAAGAATCTTGATTTCTAGCCTTCCCCAAGTTGCTTTCCACTCAAATCATCTTTCTACCATAGCCAAATCTGTGAGAGAGAGTTGAGTGCTGGATGAGACTATCATTTGAAGCACAAGAGAAAGGAGTTCATCATCAACACACCATCTATTACCTTTTGGAGAGTGGTGTCTCCTTTATTGGTTAGGTGTCACTTGGGAGCCTCCGTCAAGATTGTGGAGTTGAACCAAGGAGTTTGTAAGGGCAAGGAGATCGCCTACTTCGTGAAGATCTACCCAAGTGACACAAGTCCTTCGTGGGCGATGGCCATGGTGGGGTAGACAAGGTTGCTTCTTCATAGACCTTTCGTGGGTAGAGCCCTCCATGGACTCGCGCAACCGTTACCTGATGATGATATAGACCTGGGGTAGGGTCATAGGCCTGACCAATCCGTCGCACCCAAGGTCACTACCCTAGAAGCAAAGAAGCTCAAGAGACAACAAGGAGTGCCCTATAAAGGCATTGAGTGCAATCTACTTGACTAGTCAATCACACGGGTACCCCTCCTTCCTGATGTCACACGACCAGTTAATCATTCGACCGTACAAGAAACCACTCGACCTACCGAAGACCAGGAGTCACTCAGAACAACAACGGTCAAGTATTCACTCTGTAGTCTTTAAGGTCATTAAAAGCACTTATGTCTGGCATTATCAGTAACGTCCCATCTTTATGTACATTGGACTCTTGGTAACGGGGGATGGCCGGGGTCCTGGCCCACTCTATATAAGACACCCCCTCCTTTGGGACAAGGGTTCGCACCCCCTGTAACACACACTCTTATAATCCAGTCGACCGCCTCCGGGCACCGAGACATAGGGCTTTTACCTCCTCCGAGAGGAGACTGAACTCATAAACACTTCCGTATAATCTCACCATATCTAGGACCTTGCCCTCTCATTCGTACCCCCTATACTTACTGTCAGACTTAGAACCACGACAGTTTGCACCCACTATGGGGCAAAGCGTCTTAGCGACTTCTGGTGAGGTTGCATTTTCTTCAACCTTCATCAACATGGTTTCCGGCGGTGGTTTGGTCATGGGCCACGAGTTCCGACTCGGCACGCTCACTTTCGTCGCCGACGACTCCGTCTGGCTCCAGGAGGCCCCCCCTCGATGTGGAGGCTCTCCCGGCTCGTGGCTCGACGCACTTCCGCGTGAGTTCCCTCGGCGTCCTCCTTCGGCAGCCGTCTTCTCCATACCAGTCGGTCATCGCATCGTCATCTCACTCCGCTTGACGCCGCCTCAAGCAGTCTAGGCGTTCGCGGCTCCGGCGGTGGGTGAGACACGTGGTGGCTCGTCAGGAGTTCACCCCTCAAGTCACGACGATTGAGCCCGACGTGTTTCCCTGCGGATCGGTCGACCCGTCGACTGATTTTGCAGATACCTTCTCCGAGAGCAGGAGTTGTGACCCCATGGCGGAGGTCCTCATGGTCAACTCCCATTGCAGTCTGCCTGGTTTTCGTTGCAACGACGATGGCGGCAGAAGTGCTGGCCCATCACTCGACCATGAAGAGTATCGGCCCCAACCTCTCAGCTCGCAGCTATCGGATATCGGGTTCCGGCAAAACCCTTAAGGTTCAAAGTGTAGGGTGCGCACGAAGATCTTTTCCCTACCAATTCACGCCCCAAAACCTCGCCGTGAATCTAAGCTAACATGATGAACAACACAAGAGACACAAGATTTATACAGGTTCCGGCCATGGTTGTGGTGTAATACCCTACTCCTATGTGTGGTGTGGTGGATTGCCTCTTGGGCTGATGATGAACAGTACAGAGGAAGAACAGCCTCGCGAGGGGTGTTCTTGTGGTGGTGCGGTGCTCTACTTAGGAAGGGTTTGACCAGCTCTCCATCAGATGCCTTCTACTGTGCTGGCTAGCTCTATTTATAGAGGCCTTGGTCCTCTTCCAAAATATTGAGCGGGAAGGGATCCAACAATGGCCATTTTGACAGGGGACAGCTAGTACAAGCTATCCTGACTAAAGGTGGTCTTCGATTACCAAAGGCTATGGTGATGACGCCGTCTTGGGCTCCATGGTGACCTCCGTCCTGCCCCTCTGCTGGTCTTGGTCTCGTTGCACCAATATGGAAACCTTTGCCTGATGCCTCGGTACTCCGCGCCTGCGCTTGCCCCCTTTGCACCAAAGAGGAAACGAGGACACTACGCAGGCTGGCGCCCGCCTGGCGCCCGCCTGGTCTTGATTATCATGGCTTGCGTCATGGACCTCGCGAGGTACCACTTACCGTGATCTCTCCGCCTCCTCGCGAGCCTACCTGGCGAGGCCGCCCCTGAGGAGGCCCTGTGTCGTCCGTCCCGCGAGGCTTGGCCCCTCGCGAGGGCCTTGAACTTGGGTTCATGAAGACGGGTCATACTAGGCCACTGCATGAGCCACGCTGCAGGCCGTAGGCAGGCAAGTGTGGGGACCCCCGTTCCGAGAACGCCGACACTAGCCCCCGGGCCCAAGGCCCGCTCGGACTTGGCTTAGCAGCGAAGCCAAAGGGGAAGTGCGGAGCGCCGCGGGGCCCAACAGCCTGCGGCCTTGGTCGCCGCGTGCCGGTTGATTGGACATGGGTATCTCCGCTTCGCCATGCTGCCTCGGCAACTGCTCGACTGACAAAAGGTTGGCCCGGGTAAGGCTTGCCTTCATTGCTTTCTTTCGCCTTGCTCCAGATCCCCTTCCTTGCTCTCTTGCTTCTGAAATCTCCAGATCCGCTCCATCCCTCCCCTTTCAACGAGCAATGGCTCCTCGCAAGGCCGTGGCCGAGGCCCTGCAGGCTTGGTTCTCGCCGGCCTTGGATCCCCCCAACATGACGGACAAGAATCTCGCCGCTACGCACCTGATGACGGCGGCGCAGGGCAGCGAGATGGGGGAGACCGGACTCCAGGCCGCCTCCGCCGAGCCGGAGGCTAAGGGGAGCAACTTCTACCCCTTCTTCATGAGCACCGTCATCGCTGGCCTAGTGCCTCCCTTCTCCAAGTTCTTCTATGCCGTCCTCCGCCATTATAGGTTGTAGGCCCTTCATCTCCATCCCAACTCCGTTCTCCTTTTGTCGATTTTCGCCTACTACTGCGAGGAGCACGTTGGGGTGTTGCTGTCCGTGGCTTTGCTGCGCCACTTCTTCTCTCTACGAATCACCAGCGGTCATACCTCGGCGTGACTGGCTTTGTCGCATACTCCAAGGTGAACGCGATCTCGAAGACCGGGAAGAGGGTCGACGGCTTCCGGAGCAAGTGCGTCATGA
Source organism: Triticum aestivum (assembly GCF_018294505.1). Taxonomy (NCBI): domain Eukaryota; kingdom Viridiplantae; phylum Streptophyta; class Magnoliopsida; order Poales; family Poaceae; genus Triticum; species Triticum aestivum. The sequence goes on from NC_057795.1 coordinate 183,032,234, forward strand.
TGGATGCCGGATGCATCCACTCTCGGTTGGTGTTGCCAACGGAGTAGCCCTAGTCCGACGATGCGTGGTCTCGTGCGAAGCTTGATGATAGACGGGCGAAGTTGGTGCTGGAGAAGATGAACGCCGACCAGAAGCCAGGCAATATGAAGGCGGCGAAGCTGACAGGGGCCACACTCCTGAGGGAGTTCCTGACGCACCGGCTGGCTCCGCTTTAGGCGCACTCGCGCCCGTTGTGGAGGCTTGGGGGTGGGGACGACGATCTTCACTTGAACTCGGCGGCCCTGGCCGATGAGGATCTGGTCGTAGCTCTCCGCCTCTTGGTTGGAGAGGACGTGGAAGGTCTGGAGGGCGCTCCTGCCCCCTTGTTCCTTCGCGACAACTGGCAACAGCTGGTGGACGCCATGCCCACCTTTGATGGGCGCGGTCTAGTGGCGGAGGTGCCACCTGAGGGCCAGGAGGCGCTGGCGCCGGTGGAATTGTCTTGTGATGATTCCAGCGGGGGAGGAGAGGAAGACAAAGAAGAAGAGGAGCGCGACTCGGAGGCAACCACTGAGGGGACAGGGGAGACTTGTCCCCGGTGCTGGGCCAGCATCCTCCATACTATGCCGGATGACGACGAAGTTGATGCCAGGCGAGGAAGGAGAGCCGCCCGTGAAACCGAAGAAAGACAAGTCGGGGCTGATCTCCCGAGGGGCTACTCCTGCCCAGGACCACCCGAAGCCACCTCCAGCCCTTCTGGTGCGCCCTCTTCCGCTCCTGGACCTCTCGAGGCTGCGCCCCAGACCAAGAGGCTTACGGGCTTTAAGCTTGGCAAGAGGCCGGGGGCCTATGCCGCGATTGACCAGTAAGTGCTCGAACTCCGTCTTGTTCTTGTTTTTCTGCTAGGGCTTGACATCCTCCATCACTTGGTTAGGCTGCCGCTTGCGGCGAAGAAGCTGACGGGGGACACGGCGGCTCCGCCTGGGGCAGGTTCGTCTGTTGTGGCCGCGCCTTCGCCTGTGGGAAGGGGAGGCGGTGAAGTTCGTACCTCCCCTATCCGATCATCCTCGCGAGGCCTGGAGGAGCGCTCTGGCATGGTGCGAGCTCCCATGGCCCCGCTGAGTCCGGAGGTGCCGGCGCTTGATGCTGTCGCTGAGGTGCCCAGGGCTCAGGAGCCCCCAGTCTCCCAAGCCGTGGTCACGATGCCGCCTTCTCCTCCTGCACCACTGGCTCCGGATTCTTCTACCTCCTCCGCCATCTTGTACTACGCCCTTACGGCGCTGGGCCAGCTACGAGAAGACCTCGAGGGCGCAAAGTCTCACCTAGTAGCCGGGCGCCTAGAGCTGGTCTCTGGCTGGGTTCACTCTAATGCCTCTGTCCGGGCGGCGCTGAGCCGGGCTATGGCAGCTTCTGAGGCGGAGAAGCAAGCCGCCACCCAGGCTGCAGCCGCCTGCAATGCGGCGCTGAAGGACGCCACGGTCGCCCAGGACCGTTGCAAGGCGATGGAGGTCGAGCTGCAGGGTCTACGCGATGAGCTTGCCAAGGAAGCTCGTGACCGCCAGGCGAAGGAGGAGGAGATGAAAGCTCGGGAGGACGCCATCGGGGACCACGACACCAAGCTGACCGCTGAACGTGGCCAACTGGGGACGCTAGAGCAGAAGCTGAAGAGGGAGAGGGCCGAGCTGGACGCCAAGGCGAAGGTCCTGGCCGAGGACCGCATGACCTTCACGGATCTTGAGGAGAGATCTCGCAAGGCGCTGAAGACACTCTACGATGGTGGCCTGGAGAAGCCGCTGGCTGGGGCCACGGATGGCCCCGCCCAGCTGCTTCCCGTCTTGGTCGAAGCGCTTGAGGAAGTCGTGACCAGCGTCGGCCCCATGGCCGAGGTTGAAGCTCGCGTCCTTCCTTCTGTGGCGCTGACGCGCGTCCTCAGCCACGTCTACCTTCATGACCCTGGTGCCAACCTCGATGAGCTGCTGGAGCCCATGGACACCGAGCACTCCGCTGCTGCTGCTGAAGCCGTGAAGGGCCAAGTGGAAGCCCTGCTGGTGAAGTTCCGCGCCTTTGCCACTGCGCCCAGGGCAGGTACTGCTAATTCCACGGCCTCAGGAGGTGGAGCTGACGGAGGCAACACCACCATGGAGGCGGGGCTCCTGGCGAATGACGGCATTGCCCAAGGGTGATCTCACGGCTTGTTTCCTGTCTTAACTCCTGTAATATGCACTGTGCCTTGTGGAGGCGTTTAAACTTGTGCCTGGTATCGTGAAGACAATGATGGTTAGTAATATTTGCTTCTGGATTTGCTTCAAGATTTTGCGGTTTCCTTCCTATTTGCTTTGTGTTCTACGTTGACAGGGCCCGGTACCGCGCATACCTCAACCGCCGTTAGCCCCGACCAGATCACCAGGACAGAACCAAGGAGTGAGGGGCTACATGACAAGTTAGGCTCCTGAGTCGCGATGCTCAGGAGTCCCCCTTGACGCGCAAAAAGCAAATAGGGAGGGAGTGTAGGGGTAGATCTGTCGTTCTGCGTCGGCAGGGCCCAGCCCCGTGCATACCTCAACAGCCATTAGCTTTGTGGAACTAAGGAGTGAGGGGATACATGACCAGTTAGGCTCCTGAGTCGCGATGCTCAGGAGTCCCCCTTGACGTTCAAATGGTCTTCATACCTTGGCTCTGCTCGGGGAGGGGCGCGCGACGACCGGGTCCGAGGGACCTAGCTGGGTGGCGTGCGCTCGGGCATGACCCGGGCGCAGCCCCCGTGTCCAGCCCCCTTGCGTGATGCTCCCGAGGGGAGGTGTTGCAATGAGGCCAGAAACTGAGCTCTGGGCTCCCTAAGGTTGATATGGCCGTGGGCCGCCCTCGGTTGTTTATCACAAGCGCGAAGCATAGCGCTTTCGTATGTGTACGGGCATAGCCGCTCCTCGGCAGTGTTGTCAGCCAGCGCGGAGCATGGTGCTTCCACTGGTATGTGGGAGGGGGCCCCCCTCCGAGAGGATCCCACGGGGCGTTTACATCCCCGCCCTGACACGTGGCTTGCATGGCAGGGTTGGTCGAGGTGTATCCAGGCACTCGTGACCCAGCGCGGGACTCACGAGTCCCTACCTCAAGGCGGTTTGCGCCTGGTCTTGAGCCTTGGGCGGCTGAGTGTTCCTGCGAGATGGTTAGATACAAATGCTCTATGCCCTCAGGTCATGGACCTCGAGCGAGCTCAGCCTCCGCTGGTATGTCAGGTCGCGATGCCGTCGACAAGGCCAGGGGGTGAGGGCTGGAGAGCCAGTAAGAGCTCCTGGGTCATGATGCTCAGGAGCCCCCCTTTTAACGTGCAAGTGATTTGCATGAGGGAGAGAAGGCCCATGGTAGGTGGCATATGATAATCATAGGCAGGTCAAGCATGATAGGCAAATCAGCTTAGATAAACACAGAGGGAATACATGCCACTGGGTCAGGCCCGAGCGGCTTGGGGATGATGCAACCCGAGGGGCGCCCCAGTAAGGTAAAATAAAGACATAAGCAAAAGGGATACACGCCGCAGGGACGTACCCACATGACCTGGGAATGATGTAGCCCTGAGGGCGCTCCCAGCTGAAATGAACTCGAAACATGTCACCTGGCACCATTGTAGAGGAGGTGTTGAAGTAGCTGAAGATGTGCGATGAAGAGGCCGATCCTCACGAGCCACCTGAGCCCTGAGCCTCGTTAGGCTCTAGGGGTCCAGGCGGTTCCTTGAGGACCATCTTCATCTTCGCCAGGACCGGGTGATGCCTGGCCTCCTGAGCCGCCAGATTGCTCCGCAGATGGCACTAGTGAGTAGCAGCCCTGTTCGGCAGGCCGAAAGGCATGCGAACGTAGCTCTGCGGCGGACCCTCGCAGCGCCCCACGCGCGAAGGCCAGAGGCGCTCTTGAGACGCGGCTCGGTTGAGCCCTGGGAAGTCGATGCAGACGCGCAACCCGCCATCCTCGCTTGGATGGGGAGCTACGCCAGGCAGGGGGCGACCGCCGCGTATGACTCTTGATTCCTTAAGCTCCTGAGTGGCCTTGGTGACGAACTCCTGAGGGTTGGGCCTTCTTTGCCAGATGCCTTCCTGAGGGAAACCTGTTGCGAAGCACGCCTCCAAGTGGTGCCCGAGCGCCTCCCTCGTGATCTTGGCAAAGTCTGAGGCCCTCCAGAAGAGAGCCCCCGAGCCCTACCCGAGGAGGGCGCCGGGCGTGCCTTCCTATGCGATGGAGGGAGGAGCCCTTGCACGGGCGTGGATCCTGACGTGACTCCTCCGGAGGTGCCAACCTCCTGAGGCCTTGGGCTGGGCGATGTCTTCTTCTTCTTGGGAACCGCCTAGGAGGGTTCTCGCTCTTGTTGTTTGGGTCCTCGATTGATGCAGCTTGGAAGGCGTGCACGAGGGAGCACACCGCATCCTTCTCTTCGCAAGGGACTATGATGATTCCGCTGCTTCCTGGCATCTTGAGGACATTGTAACCATGGTGGGTCACTTCCATGAACTTGGCCAGGGCTGGATACCCGAGGATGGCATTCTATGGTAGGAGAATATGGGCAACGTCGAAGTCGATGAGCTCGGTACGGTAGTTGTTGCGCTGCCCGAAAGTGACAGGGAGGTGGACCTGCCCTATCGGGGTGGTGGAGCCATCAGTGACTCCTGAGAAATGCTTGGTAGGCTGAAGTTGATCATACGGCACTTGAAGGTTGTTGAACGTCTCGACGGACAAAACATTGAGTCCTGCGCGCCATCGATGAGAGTACTAGTAACTGGCACATTGCTGAAGACTGGGGAACAAAGCATTGGGAGGACGCCAGCTGTAGCCGCACACTTGACTTGATCTGCTGAGCTGAAAGTGATGGCGCATGTGGACCATCAGAGAGGGCGCGTGGCCTCGAGCTTGGGAAGGACTGCATTCACCTCGCGAGCAATCTGCTTGAAGATGCGCTGAGAGGCTGGGGCCTGGGCGCCACCCATGATGCAAGCAATGGCACATGGCTCCTGGAAGCCCCCATCCCCCTCGTCCTAGTGGTGGTCATCATTCCTCCTTGGCGGTGGCGGCAGAGGAGGAAGGCATGCATTGCCCTGCGGGCGATCCTTGCAAGGCTGATCCCTCCAAGCTCCCTCGCGAGGCTGGTCCTGCCAGCGATCCTCGTGAGGTCGGTCACGCCACTCAAGGCGAGGGCCTCGGTCGTCCCATCGTCCTCCACCTCTTCCTCCTCCTCGGCCGTAGTCCCGGTCGTTGCGCTCGGGGCATCGACCGATGCATCCTTCTCGAACGGCTCTGAGCTCCTGGCATTTGTTGGTGTTGTGGGTGTAGAGGTTGTGGTAGGCGCAGAATCGGCTACCCTTGGACGACTCTGACTGGTCCCTGCCATGCTTTGTGTCTGGCTCTGCTGCAAGCACGGCCGCTCCTTTGCACTTCACGTCCTTGGCCTTGGCCTTCTTCTCTTCTGGGTCAGTAGCTGGAATCTCGAGGAGGGAGAGGCATGCCTCCTCAGCTCTTGCGCACTTGGTCGCCAGGTTGAACAGCTCCAGAGACGTGCGCATGTCCTCGTGGATTGCGAGCTCCTCCTTCATCTTGATGTCGCGGACGCCGTCGGAGAACATGGAGATGATGGCCTCCTTAGTCACCTTGGGAATCTTGAGGCGAGCGCTGTTGAAGAGCTCGATGTACTTCTGCAAGGTCTCTCGAGGCTGCTGCTTGATGCGATGCAGGTCACCCACGGCCAGAGGGCGGTCGCGAGTGCCCTGGAAGTTGGCGATGAAATGGTTGCGCCTCTCATCCCAAGAGGAGATCGAGCCGGGAGGCAGGTTCAAGAGCCAGGTCCGGGCACCGTCCTTGAGCGCCATGGGAAACCAGTTCGCCATGACCTTTTCGTCTCCGTTGGCCACCTCGATGCCCAGCTCGTAGAGCTGCAGGAACTCCGCGGGGTTGGCGATGCCGTCGTAGCGAGGAGGCAGATCCGGCTTGAACTTGCCCGGCCAGGCGACGCTGCGTACCTCAGTGGTGAAGGCACGACAGCCTGTGGTGGCCACCAGAATTTTTTGCAGACGCGGGGCCTGCTCTTGATGGTTCCCGTGCGTTGCCGCCAGGGGCAGCACGGGGTCTTGGCGTGCTGGTGTAGCGATGCGGTCTTGACGTGCTGGAGCGGGGAGCATGTGTATGCCTTCTTGAGGCCGAGGGATTTCTTGGCAGCTTCTTTCTTGCCGCATGGGTGCTGGACGCGGTGGGTCACATCCAGGGCCGCGCGCCTTGGAGCTAGGGCGCCTTCTTAGGAGGAGGTGGCGGAGGCGCTCCCTGAGCCGCGTCGCCCATGCAGGACGGAGGGCGAGGCAGCGAGAGGGACGGCACAGGAGAGCCCCCCGTGGCGCTGACATGCCAGGAGTAGCACGGCCTACGCGTCCGTGGGGGCGCGACGAGCGTGGGACGACGAACCAGCTGGAGTCAATGACGGAGTGGCGGTGTGTCCCCCCCGCTGCACCGAGGGGTGCAGCGAAGATGCTTGCTGCTCATTCCCCGCCGGGCCGGTGGCGGCGTTGGCGGCAGGTGACGGAGAATGATGAGGACGCCCACCGACATGAGCCGTCTGGGCGACGCGGGCGGCGAGAGTAGCCTGGCGCTCGGCGCGAGCTCGGCGAGCGTCTGCCATGGATGCGACAAAGTGATGGGACGCAAATCAGCGGAGGAAAGATTTCGGCGCACCCCTACGTGGCGCGCCAAATGTTGGATATCAGGTTCCGGCAAAACCCGTAAGGTTCGAACTCTGGGGTGCGCACATAGATCTTCTCCCTACAAATTCATGCCCCAAAACCTCGCCACGAATCTAAGTTAACATGATGGAAAACACAAGAGACACAAGATTTATACAGGTTCGGGCCACCGTTGTGGTGTAATACCCTCCTCCTGTGTGTGGTGTGGTGGATTGCTCTTGGGCTGATGACGAACAGTACAGAGGAAGAACAGCCTCGTGAGGGGTGTTCTTGTGGTGGTGCGGTGCTCTACTTAGGAAGGGTTTGACCAGCTCTCCATCAGATGCCTTCTACTATGGTGGCTAGATCTATTTACAGAGGCCCTGGTCATCTTCCCAAATATTGAGCAGGAAGGGAGCCAACAATAGCCATTTTGAAAGGGGACAGCAAGTACAAGCTATCCTGACTAAAGGTGGTCTTCGACTGCCAAAGGCTCTGGTGATGATGCCATCTTGGGCTCCACGGTGACCTCCGTCCTGCCGCTCTACTGGTCTTGGTCTCATTGCACCAATATGGAAACCTTTGCCTGATGCCTCGGTACTCCGTTCCTGCGCTTTCCCCCTTTGCACCAAAGAGGAAACGAGGACACAGCGCGGGCTGGCGCCCGCCTGGCGCTGCCTAGTCTTGATCGTTATGGCTTGCGTCATGAGCACCTCGCGAGGTACCCCTTGCCTTGATCTCTCGTCCTCCTCGCGAGCCTTCCTGGCAAGGCCGCCTGTCAGTGTCAAAACCGGCGGATCTCGGGTAGGGGGTCCCGAACTATGCGTCTAGGAGGATGGTAACAGGAGACAAGGGACACGATGTTTTTACCCAGGTTCAGGCCCTCTCGATGGAGGTAAAACCCTACTCCTGCTTGATTGATATTGATGATATGGGTAGTACAAGAGTATATCTACCACGAGATCAAGGAGGCTAAACCCTAGAAGCTAGCCTATGGTATGATTGTTGTTTGTCCTACGGACTAAAACCCTCCGGTTTATATAGACACCGGAGAGGGCTAGGGTTACACAGAGTCAGTTACAATGGTAGGAGATCTACATATCCGTATTGCCAAGCTTGCCTTCCACGCCAAGGAAAGTCCCATCTGGACATGGGACGAAGTCTTCAATCTTGTATCTTCATAGTCTTGGAGTCCGGCAAATGATGATAGTTCGGCTATCCAGACACCCCCTAGTCTAGGACTCCCTTAGTAGCCCCTGAACTAGGCTTCAATGACGACGAGTCCAGCGCGCATATTGTCTTCGGCATTGCAAGGCGGGTTCCTCCTCCAAATAATTCATAGAAGATTTTGAACACCAGGATAGTGTCCGGCTCTGCAAAATAAATTCCACATACCACCGTAGAGAGAATAATATTTACACAAGTTCAATCTGCTGACATATTTCGTGATATGACGTCACACCACGGCCAAGCCTTTACTCGAATCGTTTTTATTGTTTCACCTTAGCGCGTTTAGCGATGCGGTTTCCTTGGCATGTCTTGTCAAAGCAGAGATCGTGTCCCCTTATTCTGGGATTCTCATCAATACGGACGTGGGTAACCCAACCGCGCCATTGATTGCGGTGCTTGGGTGATAAGCGAGTTTTACCGGGCTGGTGGGGACGCATAGTTTTGTCCGCCCATATATAAGGGGATAAGGATCCACCTTTTTACCTACGCCTTCTTCCTCCTTAGCTTATCCATATCCGCGCACTCGAGCTCCAGCGCCCAAGTCCGCACATCTCACCTCAACCTTCTCCAACCATGTCCGGAGTGGGAGGCAAGTGGATGGCCTCCTCCATCACGGAGGGGCACATTAAGAAGCTGCGCAAGGCCAGATATTTGTCCAGTGATATCGCGCACCGGCTCCCCGACGAGGGGCAGCTCATCCCCACCCCCGGGCCCCATGAGAGGGTGGTATTCCTTCCCCATTTCCTCCACGGACTAGGCTTCCCACTCCACCCCTTTGTCCGGGGGCTCATGTTCTATTATGGCTTGGATTTCCATGATCTGGCCCCGAATTTTATCCTCAACATCTCGGCATTTATCATCGTTTGCGAGGCCTTCCTCTGCATCCAGCCCCACTTCGGCTTATGGCTATACCTTCAATGTCATGCCGAAGGTAGTGGGCGGCAGCCAAGCGGAGTGCGGAGGCGCCATGGTGGGCAAGATGCCCAACGTCACCTGGCTCGAGGGCGCCTTCGTGGAAACCATCAAAAGGTGGCAATCGGGGTGGTTCTACATCACCGAGCCGCGTGACCCTGAATGGGTAGCGGCCCCCGAATTCAGATCTGGCATCCCCACACGGCTCACCTCCTAGAAAGAGAAGGGCCTGTTGTGGGGCGATTCGGAGGAGCTGACCGGACTCCAATCATGTCTCCAAACCTTGGTGAACAAGAAGCTCAAGCTTGTCAACATGGTCCAGGTCATGCTCATTCGCCGGATTCTCCCGTGCCAACAGCGGGATTTCAACCTGTGGGAGTTCGATCCGGCACAGCACCAGTCCTTGAGCAGGCTCTTCGACACTACATACGAAGAGGCCTGGAGGGTGTTGTTCAAGGGTGCCGAGGCGCCCGCATCCGCTACCGAAGATCGCGGATTTAGCTCGCAGCGTCCGGCTGGCGAGGTAAGCTATATTATCCTTTACGGGACACTTGCTTTCCATAGTTTGACTCTATGTGGGATCTAAACTCCCAATACCTTTAACAGGCCTGGCAGAAGATGTCCGGACAGGTTAACTGTCCGGCTCCCCTTCCAGAAGACCCAACGGATACCCGTTTGACAGGGCTGCTAGTCCCGGCACCTTACGTGGTGCCGGAGAAGAAGGCCAAGAAGAAGGCCACGGGAACCCGGAGGAGTTCCCGGCGCCAGGTGTTATCGGACTCATCGTCCGACGACTCCAAGGCGGACTCCTCCCACGAAGATGAGGAGGAGAAGAAAGAGGCCTCTCCCCCAGCGGGGGAAGAGAAGAAGAGGAAGGCTTCCCCAACGGGGGAGGCCGAAGGGTCCAAGAAGGGAAGGCCCTTCCTCCGGACTGTTCCACCAATGCCGACGACGGCGAAGAGGAGTGGCCCTCGAGGGCCAAGCCCCTGGCGAGATTGTAAGTATCCGGATTCTAGAATAACTCATGTTTTTTTCTTTCGTCGCATAGCGTCTTCTAACGCCGAATACAACCATGTAGTCCACCCAAGGACGATCTCCCCGCTTCGTCGAGCGGGTCCCTGGGTTCATCGGATGTGAATAGCGCTTCACTTCCGACCGCCTCCTCCCCCCATGACGCAGACGACATCGAGGTGGGGTCCCAAAAGGGGACCAGCCAGGAGGAGGAGGCGCCGGAGGTGCCACAGGGCAACCTCCCGGACCTTGGACCGGACTCCACACCGGAACCTTTGGTGGTTCCGGAGTCCGGCGGGCGGCCCCTTCGTGAGAAGGGCAAGACAGCGACGCCGGCAGCCTCCGTCCAACCGGAGGCGCCGAATAACTTGCTGGAGGCGCTCAACAGCGCTTCCATCGACGAGGGACACCGCACTGTCATGAGTGCGGTGATTCAGAAGGTTCAGCTCGCCAAGAGCGGGTTGACCGAAGCCTGCACTAGCCTTCTAACAGGCTTTGAGGTATGTGATTAGGATGTGTAAAAATAGTACCGCATAGACAGTAGCCCCTGATGCTCAGTTCGGTGTTCGGAAAGAAAAGCCAAACTGAGGATCTAAAAAGATATACACAGGAGTCTAACACAAATATGTCAATATGGGAATGCAGGCTGCGCGGCTGACCTCTGCCGCACTGACTGCGGAGGTCAATTCCTTGAAGCAGAGCCTCGAGCGGTCTGAGATTGAGCTCGGCCATGCCAAGAAGCATCTCAAGGACAAGGAAGGTGAGTAACACCTTATTAAAGTTGTACCTTATAGAAAAGGATTTGGCTGCAAAAAGAAAAATGACAAGAATAACATGGGTACTCCAGGGGCTACGAACAAGGTGGCAACCCGGAAGGAGGCGGTGTCCGCGGCCGAAGGAAATGCGGCCGCGGAACACAACGAGCGAGAGAAGCAGGAGGCGCGGGTGGCGGAGGTGCGGCAAGAGCTCCAGGCTCTCGTGGAAAAACACGAGAGTTTGGAGCGTGACTCGAAGTCTCAAGAGTCCGAGATCGCGTCGGCTCTTGAAAGTGCCAAAGCCGCTAAGGCTGAAGCCCAGAAGGCCCTCCAGGAAATTGAGGCAGTAAAGAAGATAGCTACGGTTAAGGCATTCTTCATGCAGAGCAAGCATGTAAAAGTGAATTACTTGTTACTTACCCGAGTTCGGAGCTCTCCAGGAGTGTTCGCAGATCTGCCCCGTAGCGTGTCCGATGCTGCCGCGTTCTACAGAGCCGAGGAGGGGAGATCGACGGAAAAGGTGTTCTGGTCTCAGTATGCTGAGCCCGTACATCCGGTGCCCCTGAGCGACCAGCTCAAGCAGCTGGTCGAGCTCCACAAGGTGGCCAAACAGGCCATGAAGGGCCTCATAGTTCAGTTGTGGCCCAAAGAAGCCATGCCTGGGAGCTACTTCGGTTTGGTGCGGCGGCTGGTGGACGCCTGTCTGTGGGTTGAGGTCATCAAGCACTCCGCCTGCATTGAAGGTGCCCGTCGGGCCCTTGCCCGCGCTAAGGTGCACTGGGGCAAGATGGACACCGAGAAGCTTGTGACGGACGCGCCACCACTGGGCAAGGAGTATCGCACGCCCGAGATGTATTATAAGGGTGTCCTGAAGGGTGCCCGCATTATTGCGGGTGAATGCTCCAAAGATGTAATTTGTTAGTAGACTCGCATTTTGTTATCATGTGCGCTGAAAACTTTCTTCCTATGCGCTAAGCAATGCTTGTTAATTTAAAATATTACCTTCTGTGCGGCCATTTATCAAATCTGAGAGATGGCAAGTCGTTGGCTTCAGCCCCCATGCCACAAGTGCTGGGGTGTTCGGGATAAACTTGAGCGCTCTTGTTCCCATTTATGGGTCCTTCTAGGGAGGCGCTCAACACAAAGAACGAGGCAACCGGACTTATAATGCTTGAACACTCTCACTTAGCCATAGAATTCTATAATTTTAAATTTCGGCGAAGCCCCTAGTGTTTGGAAGGCCGAATTCGGGGCGCTATCCACGCCTGGGCCGGACAAAGCCGGTTCCTCGCTCTAAGCGGCATAAGTCTTTAGGGACTCGAAAAAACCTCTCGAACAACGACCAGCTCTCGCCCCATCATGACGGTCAATTTTAGCTTTCTCCATTGAGGTGCTCAGCCCAGCTCAACTGGGGCACAATCGCAGTGGTTCTCCCAGCGCTACCTTAGCCGATATAACGGAACATAAGGTACCAAAACATGGGAGCCGGGCAAACCCAACTATTGACCCAAGACATGATTCGGAGCCGATGCATATAATGCTATAAGTTCGGGGTGCCGCACTTGTGAAAGTGTTCGGACTTATCACACCATAATTTGGGGAACTTAAGCCCCTGGTGTATTTGGCCATACCAAAGCGTACGGGTGCAACATGTCATAAGTGAACATATATAAAAATGAATTCAATGATAGGCAAAAAGTGATACATTGTTTATTCAAAAGATACTGCAATGAGTGCAGAACGATACAAATAATGCGATAAGCAAGTGGTGGGACTATTTAACATGTCCCCCTCCAGGGGTATGCTGCGGAATGGTGTATAAAACAGGTATAATGCTCGTAATGGAGACCACCTGGATACTCGTCGTAGCTTTTCTGCTACCCTGGCTGCTACATCATGAGTTCGGCAGGTCTACTGCCGGGCAGGGCATCTGGAAAACGGAGTCCTGAGGATAAGAAAGAAAAGGATGACACATTTGGGAGCCCCTGGTGTGGTTGAGCCGCACTCTGGGCCTGCCGTGGTCGTGCCCCTCCCCTTATGCCCATGGTATCTCCAGAGCGTAGTGATGTACGCGTAGTACTGGTCTTGCAATTTTGTGAGGGCTGGGGTTGGGGCCGCATTGCTACGCGTGCTCGGAACGTGCCAGGTGGTCTTGTTGTATGGTTACTCTGGGCGCGCTTGACGGTGTCCAGTCGCTTAACGGCCGGACTCGAGAATTGCCTTAAGAGGCTGCTCTGCACTTCCGCCGCGAGAGCCGCTGTATGCTCCTCCGTTCGGAGAGAGCGTACAGTGTTTCCGTTGACCGTGATGACTCCTCGAGGGCCTGGCATCTTGAGCTTGAGGTATGCGTAGTGCGGCACCGCATTGAACTTCGCAAATGCGGTACGTCCGAGCAGTGCATGATAGCCGCTGCGAAACAAAACTATGTCGAAGGTTAACTCCTCGCTTCGGAAGTTATCCGGGGATCCGAAGACCACTTCAAGTGTAACTGAGCCTGTACAATTGGCCTCTACACCTGGTATGACGCCTTTGAAGGTCGTCTTTGTGGGTTTAATCCTTGAGGGGTCTATGCCCATCTTGCGCACTGTATCCTGATAAAGCAGGTTCAGGCTGCTGCCGCCGTCCATCAGGACTCTAGTGAGGTGAAATCCGTCGACGATTGGGTCTAAAACCAATGCGGCGAATCCGCCATGGCGGATGCTAGTGGGGTGGTCCCTTCGATCAAAAGTGATCGGGCAGGAGAACCACGGATTGAACTTTGGGGCAACTGGCTCCATCGCATATACGTCCCTGAGCGCACGCTTCCGCTCCCTTTTGGGTATGTGGGTTGTGTATATCATGTTCACCGTCCGCACTTGTGTGGGGAAACCCTTCTGTCCTTTATTGTTCGGCGGCCGTGTCTCCTCCTCCTCATCGCTATGTAGCCCCTTGTCATTGCTTTCGGCGATTAACTTTCCTGCTTGCTTGAACACCCAACAATCTCTATTGGTGTGATTAGCTGGCTTTTCGGGGGTGCCATGTATCTGGCACAAGCGATCGAGTATCCGGTCCAAATTGGACGGGCTCGGAGTAGTTCGTTTGAATGGCTTTTTCCGCTGACCAGGTTTGGAGCCTCTGAATCCGGCGTTGACTGCCGTATCTTCGGTATTATCACCGTTAATGGGGCGCTTGTACTTATTGCGACGCGACCTGCCATTGCTACCTTTGGTATCCAAACTACCAGAGTTTTTGGTTAGGTTGTTACTGCGGGCTAGCCAGCTATCTTCTCCCGCACAGAAACGGGTCATGAGCGATGTGAGGGCTGCCATTGAATTCGGCTTCTCCTGTCCTAGGTGCCGGGCAAGCCATTCGTCGCGGATGTTATGTTTGAGGGCTGCAAGGGCCTCTGCATCCGGACAGTCGATGATTTGATTTTTCTTGGTTAAGAACCGTGTCCAGAATTGTCTGGCCGATTCGTCTGGCTGCTGAATTATGTGGCTTAGGTCATCGGCGTATGGTGGTCGCACATATGTGCCCTGGAAGTTATCAAGGAATGCGGCTTCCAGTTCCTCCCAACACCCAATTGATTCTGCTGGCAAGCTGTTGAGCCAATGCCGAGCTGGTCCTTTAAGCTTGAATGGGAGATATGAAGGAGATAGTCTTCGATCCAAACCGCGGGATCTGTTGTGCCATTGTAGGATTCAATGTTCACGGGTTTGAACCTTTCGGGATTTGATGATACATTACTTCATCTATGAAGCATAGTGGGTGTGCGGCGCCTCTGTATTGGGCTATATCACGACGCAGCTCAAGCGAGCTTTGTCCTGTGTTCGGCCCGACCGGAATTGCTATATCCGGCGTGGCGATTGTTGTCGCGTATCGTGGGGCGCCCACACGATCCATAGATTGATCTTGTTTGTCTTGCCTTATCCTCCAATATGTCTCACAAGTCCGGCGCATTCCCCCGTGGCTTTGTACTTTTCGAGCGATGCTGGGGTGCGGCTTTAGTGGAGGGCCTAGAGGACTCTCTGTCACGGCCACGAGGTGGCCGGTCGGCCGTATTGTGCGCTGGTGATGTAGGTTTATATGCTTCCTCCTCTAATCGGGGCAGCAACTTGCGTTCGGGGTAGCTATTGGAGGGGCATTCGAGTTCATACTCTTCGGCCGCAAGGACTTCGGTCCATCTGTCGGCCAGCAAATCTTGATCAGCTCTAAGCTGTTGCTGCTTTTTCTTGAGGCTGCTTGCCGTGGCCATAAGCCTGCGTTTGAAACCCTCTTATTCGACGGGATCCTCAGGCACGACAAATTTTTCGTTGTCGAGGCTTGCCTCGTCTCCGGAGGGAGGCATGTAATTATCGTCCTCTACCTCTTTGTCTGTCACTCTCTCACGAGGGCTGGCTTCTCCATCCTCATGTGCTGAATCTTGCTGGAGGGGGTTTTCTTCGGCACTGTCCGGGGTTTTATTGTCTCCGGAGCCTGAATCTCCATTTTTGTTGTGGCGGGATTTAGAGCGGCGCTGCTAACGCCGGCGCTTAGGATGTTTCTTGGAGGGGTCATCCTTCGTTGTTCCATCGCCATTCCCGTCCTTTGGGATGTCCACCATGTATATGTCGTATGACAAGGTGGATTTCCAGTGCCTTGTAGGCGCTGGTTCTTGGTCGTCTCCGGCATCGTCGTCCGTACAGTCCATGTCTTCGGAGTCGAAGTCTAGCATGTCGGTTAAGTCGTCGACAGTGGCTACAAAGTGGGTGGTGGGTGGGCTTTGAATTTCTTCGTCGTCCGCATCCCAACCGTCCTGACCGTAATCCGGTCAGGGCTCTCCTGATAAAGAGAGATACTTTAGCAAATTCAGGATGTCGCCAAAAGGCGAGTTCTGAAAGATGTCCGCAACGGTGAACTCCATGATCGGCGCCCAATCGGATTTGATTGGTAGGGGCGCGGGAGGTTCGGAGTCCGGCGAGGAGTCCAGCACCTCGGAGTCACGAGCTTCACAAGGGACAGGGTCGGAATTCGGCTCCATCGCCGTAGAGGTAGCAGCCCCCGAGGCGGTGTCTATCCACCCATCCTCGATCGGCGCAGTCGGCTCCGAGTTAAGGGTCGGAGCTGACTCTTGTGTGGCCTCCAGGGCACTGTCTGGCAGCAGAGCTAAATCATGCCCATCGTGACAGTGCGGCGCGCTCGGCTGTGGCTCGAATCCGTCGAAGATCAAATCTCCTTGGATGTCGTCCGTATAGTTCAAACTTCCAAATCTGACCTGATGGCCAGGGGCGTAGCTTTCGATCTGCTCCAGATGGCCAAGTGAATTGGCCTGCAGTGCAAAGCCGCCGAATACAAAGATCTGTCCGGGGAGAAAAGTCTCACCCTGGACCGCGTCGTTGTTGATGATCGAAGGAGCCATCGGGCCTATGGGCGATGACACAGAGGAACTCTCAATGAAAGCACCAATGTCGGTGTCAAAACCGGCGGATCTCGGGTAGGGGGTCCCGAACTGTGCGTCTAGGCGGATGGTAACAGGAGACAAGGGACATGATGTTTTTAACTAGGTTCGGGCCCTCTCGATGGAGATAAAACCCTACTCCTGCTTGATTGATATTGATGATATGGGTAGTACAAGAGTAGATCTACCACGAGATCAAGGAGGCTAAACCCTAGAAGCTAGCCTATGGTATGATTGTTGTTCGTCCTACAGACTAAAACCCTCCGGTTTATATAGACACCGGAGAGGGCTAGGGTTACATAGAGTCGGTTACAATGGTAGGAGATCTACATATCTGTATTGCCAAGCTTGCCTTGCATGCCAAGGAAAGTCCCATCCGGACACAGGACGAAGTCTTCAATCTTGTATCTTCATTATCTTGGAGTCCGGCAAATGATGATAGTTCGGCTATCCGGACACCCCCTAGTCTAGGACTCCCTCACCGCCCCTGAGGAGGCCCTGTGTCGTCCGCCCCGCGAGGCTTGGCCCCTCGCGAGGATCTTGAACTTGGGTTGATGAAGACGGGCCGTATTGGGCCACTCCTTGAGCCACGCTGCAGGCCGTAGGTAGGCAAGTCTGTGGACCCCCGTTCCCAGAACGCCGATAGCAGCGGAGGGAGGAGTTGCATCGCTGTAATGTGGAGGCTCTCTAGACCCCCATCATAGGGGAAACCACCGAGGCCCGGGCCTTGGAGGCGGTGCACCTGGCCACTCTGGCTGAGCGCACTCGTCTGGAGAATCTCCAACATTCTCTCGACGAGCGTGCCCGACGACTGATCCCCGAGTCCAGTCGGTGTCCACGACAATTGTTTCCACCAGAAACTCGGGTATTCCGCACTCCGATCTAGAATCTTGCAGCCGCTGCGCGAATTGCTGAGTCCATTCAACCGTCTCGTTCGGAGGCTGGAAGAGGTTTGGAACAGATCAGAACGCTTCTCAATGCAGCGGGAGACCAGTACTCCACTGTGTCCCAGTCGCGGAACAGGATCCATAGCAGATCAGTAAGAGCAGACACCGTTCAGTCGGCACACAGTCCTAGGTCACCTTTGCAGCATGGAGGTCGTGATCACCGCCAGGACCGGTACCTGGGAAGAGCTCATGGAGAATATGACCGTGAATACGCCCGTGACAACTACCGTCGAGCGCCTTCGCCCCTTCCGAGGGACGGGTCATACGCGCCCCGGCGCAATGATGACAGGCGTCCGTATGGAAATGACCGCAGAGTTCCAGTCAACCCAGAGAGCCCGGCCTTGATGCAAGGCCTGTCCTTGTGCAGGGTTTGGTCGACCGGAACAGAGCATACAGAGAAGGGCTGGATCGAGATAGACCTAGTGGAGGCAGAGTCCATGTTTCCAGTCCAGAGTGTTCTGGAAGAGCCATCAAAGCTGCTGAGATCCCCCATAACTTCAGACTGGCGACTGGCGTCAGTAAGGTCATAGGAGAGTCGAAGCCCGATACTTGGCTTGAAGACTATCGAGTGGCTGTGCACATTGGTGGTCGCAGCGATGAGGTGGACATGAAGCACCTCCCTCTAATGCTTGAAGGTTCTTCTAGGGCTTGGCTGAATTAGTTGGCCCCTGGGAGCATTTTGAGTTGGGATGAGTTGGCCCGAGTGTTCACCAGAATGTTTGAGGGCACTTGCAAGAGACCTGCTAGTCTACCCGAGCTGCAACATTGCATGCAGAAACCAAATGAAACCCTGAGAGACTATATCCAGAGATGGATCACTCTGCACCACACAGTGGAGAATGTGTCAGATCACCAAGCAGTTTGTGCCTTCAAGGAAGGCGTTCGCTATAGAGAGCTGAATCTGAAGTTCGGTCGGACTAGAGATATGTCTTTGACTCGGATGATGGAGATTACCACCAAATACACAGGAAGACCGACTCAGGAGTGGAAAGCACAAAACAGACGCCCAGGACACCGAAGGAGAAAATTCCAATCGGAAGCAGAAGCGAAAGATTGAGTCAGCAGGTCCTGCCGAGGCAGCAGTGTTGAATCAGGGAAAGTTCAAAGGAAAAATCCAAAGGGCCTTGGACCCCCAAGAAGGTGAAGGACCAGGAAGGAAATGATGTGATGGATTTGCCGTGTCATATTCACAACAAGATGGAGGAGGAGGGGAACCTGATTCTCCCCAAACATACCACTCGACATTCTCGACTTCTAATCCAGAACTTCCGAGAGAGTAAACCCAATGATAAGGACAAAGAGTCTGAGAAGGAACAAGAAGATAAGGATGATCATGGTGGTTATCCCAATGTCAATGCCACCTTGGTGATTTTTGCCGATATCGAGAGCAAAAGTCGACTGATGGTCATTAACAGAGAGGTAAGCATGGTTGCTCCGGCAACACCAAGGTATCTGAAGTGGTCAAAAAAACCATTACATTCGACCAGTCCAACCAACCGGCACGTGTAGCTACCCCTGGGCCGCAAGCGTTGGTGGTTGACCCAGTCGTGGGAAGCATCTGACTGACTCCCAATGGATGGTGGCAGTGGCCTGAATATCTGTATGCCGAGGCCCTCAAAGGAATGGGCATTCCGATGTCCAAACTTAGTGAGAGCAACATGCGGTTCCATGGAATCATCCCAGGAAAGAAAGCCGAATCACTCGGCCAGATCACTCTCGACATGGTTTTCGGCGATGTGAAGAATTTCCGCAAGGAGAAGTTGACGTTTGAGGTTGTGGATTTCCAGAGTGCATATCATGCCATTCTGGGTAGACCTGCTTATGCTAGCTTTACGGTTCGATCGTGCTATGTATATCTCAAGATGAAGATGCTTGGCCCTAGAGGCGTAATAACGGTTTCTGGTAACTGTCAGAGAAGAGAAGATTGTCTTCAAGATGGGGCAAAGTTAGCAGATGAGCAGATGGCAGCAGTAGAGTTTCAAGATTACCAGAAGACTGCAGATCCGAGTGATTTACTGCGTGCTAAGAGGCCTGCCTCAGAGTCTGCATTTCAGTCAGTAGGCGAGACCAAGCCAGTTCACGTTCATCCGACCGACCCCAATGCTGCTCCGTCCCATATCTCGACAACACTTGACAGCAAATAGGAAGAAGCGCTCATCCAGTTCCTCCATGAGAACTGGGACATCTTTGCATGGAAGCCATGCGACATGCTAGGTGTACCGAGGGAGCTGGCTGAGCACCGTTTGTGAGTCGATCCAAAAGTAAAACCCGTTAAAGAGCATCTTTGTCGATTTGCCACGAAGAAGAGAAAAGCCATTCCCGAGGAGGTGGCTTGGCTCCTGGCTGTGGAGTTCATCCGCGAGATATACCACTCTGAGTGGCTCGCCAATGTTGTTATGGTTCCTAAGAAAGACAAATCACTTCGAATGTGTATTGACTTCAAGCATATCAATCGGGCCTACCCGAAAGATCATTTCCCTCTGCCCCGCATTGACCAGATAGTCGACTCAACTGCGGGGTGTGAGCGACTGTCCTTCCTGGACGCCTATTCCGGGTACCATGAGATTCGACTTTATGGACCCGATGAGATAAAGACGGTTTTCATCACCCCGTTCGGGTGTTTTTGCTATGTTACTATGCCCTTTGGCCTCAAGAATGTTGGTGCCACATTCGTGCGCATGATTCAGAAGTGACCGCTCATTCAAATCAGTCGGAATGTGGAAGAATACATGGATGACATAGTGGTTAAGTCACGCAAAGGATCCGACCTGATGACTGACCTTGCTGAAACCTTTGCCAACCTGAGAAGGTGTGATATCAAGCTTAATCCATCAAAGTGCACATTCAGAGTCCCAGGCAAAAAGTTACTCGGTTTTCTCATTTCTGAACGAGGGATTGACGCAAACCCATAGAAGATTGGCACAATCCTCCGAATGAAACGCCCAGTGCGTGTGCATGACGTTCAGAAGCTTACTGGTTGTTTGGCTACTTTGAGCTGATTCATCTCATGCCTCGGTGAAAAGGCACTGCCTCTTTACCGACTGATGAAGAAATCTGACAAGTTTGAGTGGAATGACGAAGCTGAAGCAGCATTTGAGGAGCTCAAAGCCCTGCTTTCCACCCAGCTAGTGCTTGCGGCTCCGGTTAGCAAGGAGCCTCTGTTGCTTTACATCGCAGCCACGGGACAAGTTGTTAGCACAGTGCTCATGGTCAAGCGGGAAGAAGAAGGCAAGGCCTTCAAAGTTCAGCGCCCCATGTATTACATTTCAGAAGTCCTAACCCCATCGAAGCAGAGATATCCTCACTATCAGAAGCTTGTTTTTGGGATTTACTTGACCACGAAGAAGGTTGCACATTATTTCTCTGGTCACTCTATTTCAGTCGTTAGCGATGCTCCATTGTCAGAGATTCTGAATAATAGAGATGCACCTAGTCGAGTGGCAAAGTGGGTGATTGAACTTCTTCCTTTGGATATCAAATTTGAGGCAAAGAAGGCCATTAATCCTCAAGCAATTGCAGATTTCCTCGCAGAGTGGACAGAACAACAACAACCGATTCAAATTCAGTCAAAACATTGGACCATGTTTTTTGATGGATCCAAGATGTTAAATGGCTCTGGTGCAGGATTGGTCTTAGTGTCCCCATGAGGAGACAAGCTCAGCTATGTCCTCCAAATACACTTTGAACCTTTGAACAATGAAGCTGAGTATGAGGCACCAGTGTATGGGTTGTGTATGGCCACTTCACTCGACGTCCGGTGCTTGATGGTTTATGGCAACTCAGACTTAGTGGTTAACCAAGTAATGAAGGAATGGGACGTCAGGAGTCCTGCAATGACAGGTTACTGCAATGCAGTGAGAAAGCTAGAGAAGAAGTTTGAGGGGTTAGAGCTCCACCACATCCCACGAATCAAGAATCAAGCTGCTGATGATCTGGCGAAGATAGGTTCCACTCGGAAGCCTATCCCCAGCAATGTGTTCTTGGAGCATCTCCATACCCTGCCAGTACAAGAAGATCCCTTCAAGGAAGAGCCCCGTAACCAATAAGTTCAACCAACCCGACTGAGATCGAGGTTCCAGACGTGGTCGACCTGATCACGGAAGTCTTGGTGGTCACATCCAATTGGACAGTACCGTACATCATGTACATTCTTAGAAAGGAGCTCCCAGAGGATGAAGATGAGGCTCGCCAGATAGTCCGTCGATCGAAAGCTTTCACCATGATGAAAGGACAGCTTTACAAAGAAAGTGTCACAGGAGTGGCCCAACACTACATCACCCCGGAAGAAGGCCGAATGATCCTAAACGACATCCACTCGGGGACCTATGGTCACCATGCGTCCTCTCAGACCATCATGGCTAAAGCATACCGAGCGGGATTCTATTGGCCTCGAGCATATGAGATGGCAAAAGATATAGTCGACAAGTGCGCAGGTTGCCAGTTCTACTCCAACATGTCTCACAAGCCTGCATCTGCCCTGAAGACTATTCCACTCATCTGGCCATTTGCAGTCTGGGGATTGGATATGGTCGGGCCCTTCAATACCGGCGTGAGTGGTTTCACCCATTTACTCATAGCAGTCGACAAGTTCACCAAGTGGATCCAAGCCAAGCCCATCAAAAACCTTGGAGCAGGCACTGCCGTCAGTTTAATAAGAGAGTTGATATTCAGATATGGAGTTCCTCATAGAATCATCATAGATAATGGCTCCAACTATGATTTTGATGAGTTCAAGTCGTTTTGCGCTTCCCAAGGCACTTGGGTCAACTATGCGTCCGTCGCACACCCGCAGTCGAATGGACAGGTAGAAAGGGTGAATGGTTTGGTCCTTCAAGGGTTAAAGCCTTGACTGATACGCGATCTTAAGCATGCTGCTGGAGCTTGGGTGACTGAATTACCGTTGGTCGTATGGGGGCTGAGAACAACGCCCAACTGGTCGACTGATCGAACCCCTTTCTTCCTAGTGTACGGCGCTGAGGTTGTGCTTCCGAGTGACTTACTGCACAATGCTCCCCTAGTTGAACTATTCTCAGAAGCTGAAGCTGAGGAAGCACGCGAGGACGCAATTGACCTCCTGGAGGAAGAGCGCGAGATGGCTTTGGTTCAGTCGACCATCTATTAGCAAGATCTACGTCGATTCCACGCTCGCAATGTCAAAGGTCGAGCATTTCAGGAAGGAGACCCTGTGCTCCGAGTGGTTCAAAAATGACCTCACAAGCTCGCTCCGGCCTGGGATGGTCCCTTCATCATCACCAAGGTGCTTCACAATGGAGGGTACCACATTTACAACGTTGCCAAGAAGATGGACGAGCCACGCGCATGGAACGCAGAGCTGCTTTGTCCTTTCTATACCTAAAATCACTCGGCCCGACGAGTTGTAATAAAAGCACTTCAATTTGTTTTCCAAAGTCAAGATTTTTGCAGTATCTTAATGACTAGTTCCTCGTAATAACTTGTGTTCAAATCCCCTAGTGGGTGACTTAGCCGCGATCCTGATTCGCCTAAGTTGAAAACATTCCGAGTGGAGAGAAATCTTCCCACTCGGGGCTTAGCTGCGACCCTGAAATCGCCTAAGTTAAAAACACTCCGAGTGGAGAGCAATCCTCCCACTCGGAGGCTTAGCTGCGACCCCGAAATCGCCTTAGTTAAAAACATTCCGACTGGAGAGCAATCCTCCCACTTGGAGGCTTAGCTCCGACCCCGAAATCGCCTAAGTTACAAACATTCCGAGTGGAGAGCAATCCTCCCACTCGGAGGCTTAGCTGTGACACTGAAATTGCCTAAGTTAAAAACACTCCGAGTGTGGAGAAATCCTCCCACTCGGAGGCTTAGCTGGGACCCCGAAATCGCCTAAGTTAAAAACATTCTGAGTGGAGAGAAATCCTTCCACTCGGGGGCTTAGCTGCGACCCCGAAATCTCCTAAGTTTAAAACATTCCGAGTGGAGAGCAATCCTTCCACTCGGGGGCTTAGCTGCGACCCCGAAATCCCCTAAGTTTAAAACATTCTGAGTGGAGAGCAATCCTTCCACTCGGGGGGCTTAGCTGCGACCCCGAAATCGCCTAAGTTTAAAGCACTCCGAGTGGAGAACAATCCTCCCACTCGGTGGCTTAGCTGCGACCCCGAAAACGCCGAAGTTTAAAACGTTCCGAGTGTAGAGTGATCCTCCCACTCGGGGGCTTAGCCGCGACCCTGAAATCGCCTAAGTTAAAAACAATCCAAGTGGAGAGAAATCCTCCCACTCGGGGACTTAGCCGCGACCCCGAAATCGCCTAAGTTAAAAACATTCCAAGTGGAGAGCAATCCTCCCACTCAGGGACTTAGTCGCGACCCCAAAATCGCCTAAGTTAAAAACATTCCGAGTGGAGAGCAATCCTCCCACTCGGGGACTTAGCCGCGACCCCATACTCGCCTAGCTCACAAATATCCTCTGAGCTATGCCACAAATACAACGTACTCTCCATCCTTATCCGCACAGATGACAAGGTGTCGAGTGAACTCCACATTTGAGCTACGCCACAAATACAATGTGCGCTCCAATCTATCCGCAAGGACGAAAAGGTGTCGACTAAACACCATGTCGGAGCTACGTCACAAGTATAATGTACTATCCAGATCTGCAAGGACGACAAGGTGTCGATTGAACATCACGCCTGAGATGCATCACAAGTACAATGTACCATCCCGATCCACAAGGACGATGAGATGTCGATTGAACACCATGTTTGATCTGCCTCACAAGTACAATGTACCATCCCGATCCGCAAGGACGACGAGATGTCGATTGAACACCGCGTCTGAGCTCCGTCACAAGTACAATGTACATTTCACTCAGCAAAAGGTGAGAAGATTAAGTCCACTTGGAACTGAAAGACAGTCAGAAACAGTTCAAAACCAGAACAAAAGCCATGATATTCAAAGGAATTCAACTTCAGATAAACCCTGCGAAAGTTCAGGACCACAGCAGACAGAAGTACTCAGGCATCAAGCCTGAAATAGTTTAACGACTACATAATCACTCGGCATTCCGAGGCAAATAAAGGTGGGGCATAATGTTTTGATCACTCATCAGGAGAAGGACTTGCTGGATCGCAGAAACTGTCAAGGTCAATGCTGTCTACGATGGGAGTGGCGGCGTCAAGGAAAGTATCCATGAAGGACTGGAAAGTGTGTGTTTTGGTGTTCACAACCTTGAGTTCCGCCGGCTTGTCTTCTCTGACGTCCTTGCAGTGCACTCGGACCAATGACAGGGCGACGTCAGCGCCACAGCGAACAGATGATTTCTTCCATTCTTGAACTCGGTCAGGTATTTGATTCAGTCGAGACATCATAGACTCAAGGTCTTGTGAGAGTTCAGCCTGAGGCTAGAGTTCAGCATCAACCCGAGTCATTGCCGCCTTTAGTCGGGCAAGATAACCAACAACATTATCCATGCGTGATTCCAACCACATCACATTCATTGTAACATCATCTTTGACGGGACAATTTATGGGGTCGAGACCCGTCTCGACCCGCCCAGTCTCTACTTCAAAGTCTTAACAATGTTCTGCACAGTCGGAAAAAATAGTGAGTTGACAATTTGACAAGACATGTCAGTCGACAGTAACAAATCAGTCAAACAAGAATACCTTCAAGCTTCAAGACCAGCTTTGTTGCAAGCTGCCCTAGATAAGACTCTAGCTCGCCCTTCTTGGCCTTGAGGTTTCCAACTTTGTCGGTCAAGCTGTCCTTGTCGTTCTTCAGTTGCTTGACCTCCCGATTGGCCTCAAAGACAGCGGTCTTCAGCTTAGAGTTCTCCTCTTCTAACTTGCTGACTGAAGCCAGCTTCTTGTCCGCAAGCGTTGTTTTCTCTCGCGCCTCCTTCTGGGCTGCAGCAAGATCCTGACCCTTCTTCTCTAGAGCCTGCTTCATTTTCTCTAAAGAAATAACATTCTTCAGACGAGCTTGAAGTTGATGGTTTTCACTATGCACATCTATTCGATCGAAATCACTCGGTTCAAGGAGACTAAAAGGAAAAACATGGGGAAGAGAAAGTCACAAGGTGGACAGTCAACGATTGGTTACCTCCCATGATAGCTACTTCGTCCAGAACAGTCTTGAGGTTCTTCTTCGCCAGTTCCAGGTCAAGGTTGAGGCTAATTTGCTTCTTGTTCAGTTCAGAAAGTTGAGCTCCAAGATCACAAGACCACTGCAGTTAGCAAATAAGATATGTCAGTCGACAGAAACAAAAGGCAATCATAGTGAAAGTTGTTCTTAGACTACCGCTGAATCAAACATTCAACAGTAGTCTCGGGGACTACACCCAGTGGGTGCACTTAGCATGCCCCCATTGGTTTGGTTTTACACTCGGCATGGTCTGCCCAGCATGAGTAAAAAAAGGAGATTCTCAAACCCCCACCGACTACCAACAGGTCATTGCGCTGCACTTCCACCCAGATGACCAGGGATCAAATCCCCATGGTTGCACCTTTACACCCTGTGGGTGCACTCTGCATGCCCCCACTGGTTCGGAAAAACACTCAACTCAACCTAAGTCGACTCAAGTGGAAGACCTATACAACTCTAAGACAGAAACACCCCAGTGGATGATTGGGTGTGAAACACAGACCCATGATAGATGCACATAATAGGTTCCAAAACGCTCATCAAAGAGCTCCATATGGGCAGCGAAGCAACAACGACAATTATCATTATTCAAGAAACCAGTCGGGAATCAACTAACCTTGCCGTTGGTTTGCAGAGTGGTGCTGGCATTATAAGCCACCAGACTGGTCTCATGCACCACCTTCATCTGCTCCATCACGAGATTTACCTGGAGAAGAGCCTCCCTGGCAGCACTCGGTGAGTCATCTGGAGTCTTGTACGTGGTGAAGAGCGATGATGGCAAGGCAGTCGAAGCAGAAACTGGGTCTGTCGGCATTCTGGGAACGGGGGTCCCTAGACTTGCCTGCTTGCGGCCTGCAGCATGGCTTAGCCAGTGGCCCAGTACGGCCTGTCTTCATCAACAAACACACAAGACCCTCGCGAGAAGCCAAGCCTCGCGGGACGTACGATGCAAGGCCTCCTCGGGGGCGGCCTCGCCAGGCAGGCTCATGAGGAGGCAGAGAGATCAAGGCGAGGGGTACCTCGCGAGGAGCCCATGACGCAAGCCATGGCGACCAAGACCAGGTGGGCGCCAGGCGGGTGCCAGCCTACGCAGTGTCCTCGTTTCCTCTTTGGTGCAAAGGGGGAAAGCACATGCGCGTATTACTGAGGCGTCAGGCAAAGGTTTCTATATCGGTGCAACGAGACTAAGACCAGCAGGATGGCAGGATGGTGGTCACCGTGGAGCCCAAGACGGCGTCGTCACCAGTGCCTTTGGCAGTCGAAGACCACCTTTAGTCAGGATAGCTTGTACTAGCTGTCCCCTTTCAAAATGGACATTGTTGGCTCCCTTCCCGCTCAATATTTGGGAAGAGGACCAGGGCCTCTATAAATAGGGCTAGCCACCATAGTAGAAGGCATCTCATCGAGAGCCAAGAGAGACGGATCAACTCCTCTCCAAACACACCACCACAAGAACACCTTTCCTCGCGAGGCTTTTCTTCCTCTATACTATTCATCATCTGCCAAAGAGGCAATCCACCACCCCACACACTAGATTAGGGTATTACACCACAACGGTGGCCCAAACCAGTATAAACCTTGCGTCTCCTGTTTTGTTCATCGTGCTAGCCTAGAAATCGCAGCGAGATTGTGGGCGTGTTTCGGTAGGGAGAAGATCTTCGTGCGCACCCAGAGTTCGAACCTTAAGAGTTTTGCCAGAACCCGATATCCGACATTTGGCGCGCTAGGTAGGGGTGCGCCGAAATCTTCTTTCCACTGATATGTGTCCCATCGCTTCGTCGCATCTATGGCAAACGCTCGCCGAGCCCGCGCCGAGCGTCGGGCTGTTCTCGCCGCCAGCGTCGCCTAGACGGCTCCCGTCGGTGGGCCTCCTCATTGTTCTCCATTGCCTGCCGCCAACGCCGCCACCGGCCCGTTGGGGAACAAGCAGCAAGCATCTATGCTGCACCCTTGGTGCGGCGGGAAGGCCGCACCGCCACTCCGTCGCTGACTCCAGCTGGTTCGTCGTCTCACGCTCCTCGCGCCCCCACGGACGCGCAGGCCGCGTTGCTCCTGGCACGTGAGCTCCTGCACTACCACCCCATAGACGACCTCTATGATGAGTGGCTTGCTCGCATCACCGAGCTTGTCAGCGCCGCAAGGGGCTGTCCCGCGCCGTCCCTCCCGCTGCCTCGCCCTCCGTCATGCATGGGCGACGCGGCTCAGGGAGCGCCTCCGCCACCTCCTCCCCAAGAAGGCACCCTGGCTCCAAGCCGCGTGGCCCCTGGACGTGACCCACTGCGTCCGGCACCCGCGCGACAGGAAAGAAGCTACCAAGAAATTCCTAGGCGTCAAGAAGGCGCTCACTTGCTCCCTGCACCAGCATGACAGGACCACAACCCCGCACCAGCGCGTCAAGACCCCGTGCTTCCCCTGGCGGCGGTGTGCGAGAACCATCAGGAGTAGGCCCCGCATCTGTAAAGGGCTCCGGTGGCCACAATAGCTTGCCGTTCCTTCACCACCGAGATGCGTAGCGTCGGCTGGCCAGGCAAGTTCAAGACGGATCTGCCTCCTTGCTTCGTTGGTACTGCCGACCCCCCGGAGTTCCCGCAACTCTATGAGCTGGGCATCGAGGTGGCCAACGGAGACGAGAAGGTCATGGCAAACTGGTTTCCCATGGCGCTCAAGGACGGTGCCCGCACCTGGATCCTGAACCTGCCTCCAGGCTCGACCTCCTCTTGGGACGAGATGTGTAGACGTTTCATCGCCAACATCCAGGGCACTCGCGACTGCCCTCCGGCCACGGGTGATCTGTGCCGCATCAAGCAGCAGCCTGGAGAGACCCTGCAGAAGTACATCCAGTGCTTCAACACGCCCGCCTCAAGGTCCCCAAGGTGACGGATGAGGATATCATCTCAGCATTCTCTGATGGCGTCCGCGACATCAAGATGAAGGAGGAGCTCGCCATCCACGAGGATCTGTGCACATCTCTGGAGCTGTTCGACCTGGCGGCCAAGTGTGCAAGAGCTGAGGAGGGACGCCTCTCCCTCCTCGAGCTTCCAACTGCTGACCCAGAAGAGAAGAAGGCCAAGGCTAAGGACGTGAAGTGCAAAGGAGTAGCCGTGCTCGCAGCAGAGCCGGACATGAAGCGCGGTAGGGACCAGCCGGAGTTGTCCAAGGGCAGCCGACAGTTCCACGCCTACCATAACCTCCACACACACAACACCAACAAATGCCAGGAACTCAGGGCCATTCGAGAAGGATGCTTCGGTCCACGCCCCGAGCGCAACAACTGGGGCTACGGTCGAGGAGGACAAGGCGGAGGACCATGGGATGACCGAGGCCCTCGCCAGGAGTGGCGTGACCGACCTTGTGAGGATCGCTGGCAGGACCAGCCTCGCAAGGGAGCCTAGAGGGATCATCCTCGGGAGGACCGCCCACAGGTCAACGCGGGCCTTCCTCCATTGCCACCGCCGCCAAGAAGGAATGACGACCACCACCAGGACGCGGGGGACAGGGGCTTCCATGAGCCACGTGCTATCGCTTGCATCTTGGGCAGAGCTCAGGCCCCAGCCTCTCAGCGCATCTTCAAGCAGTTTGCTCGCGAGGTGAATGCAGTCCTCCCTAAACTTGAGGGCACGCGCCCGCTCAGGTGGTCCCAGTGCGCCATCACTTTCAGCTCGGCAGATCAACTCAAGTGTGCGGCTACCGCTGGCGTCCTCCCGATGCTTTGTTCCCCAGTCATCAGCAACGTGCAAGTTACCAGGACCCTCATCGATGGCGGTGCACGGCTCAACGTTCTGTCCGTCGAGATGTTCAACAATCTTTAAGTGCCATATGATCAACTTCAGCCTACCAAGCCTTTCTCAGGAGTTACTGACGGCTCCACCACCCCGATAGGGCAGGTCAGCCTCCCTGTCACCTTCGGACAGCGCAACAACTACCACACCGAGCTCATTGACTTTGATGTCGCCCACATCCGCCTGCCATACAATGCCATCCTCGGGTATCCAGCCCTGGCAAAGTTCATGGCAGTGACCCACCATGGCTACAACGTCCTCAAGATGCCAGGAAGCGGCGGAATCATCAAAGTCCCCTACGAAGAGAAGGATGCGGTGTGCTCACTCGAGCGCGCCTTCCAAGCTATATCAATCGAGGACCTGGACAGCAACGGCGAGAACCCTCCTAAGGCAGTCCCCAAGAAGAAGAAGACATCGCCCAGCTCAAGGCCTCAGGTGGTTGGCATTTCAGGAGGTGCCGCCTCAGGATCGACGCCCGTGAAAGGGGCGCCTCCTTCCATCGCATAGGAAGGTGCGCCCGGTGCTCTCCTCGGGCAGGGCCCAGGGGCTCTCTTCTGGAGGGCCTTAGACTTTGCCAAAATCATGAGGGAGGCGCTCGGGCACCACTTGGAGGCGTGCTTCGCGGCACGTTTCCCTCAGGAGGTCTCGGGGCATGGGAATCCCCAACCCTCAGGAGTTCATCACCAAGACCACTCAGGAGCTGCAGGAAGCAAGAGCCATGAGCGGCGATCGCAGTTTGCCTGGCATGGCTCCCCATCCAGGCAAGGATGGCGGGCTGCGCGTCTGCATCGATGTCCCAGGGCTCAACCGAGCCGCATCTCAGGAGCGCCTCTGGCCTTCGCGCGTGGGATGTTGCGAGGGTCCGCCACACACCTACGTTCATATGCCTTTCGGACTGCCGAACGCGGCTGCTACTCACCAGCGCCATCTGCGGAGCATTCTGGCAGCTCAGGAGGCCAGGAACCACGCGGTCCTGGCGGAGATGGAGATGGTCCTCAAGGAATCGCCTGGACTCCCAGAGCTTCCCGACGCTCAGGGCTCCGGTGGATCGTGAGGGTCGGCCTCTTCACTACGCATCGTCAGTTACTCCAACACCCCCGCTTAGACGGTACCAGGTGACATCTTCCGGTGGACCTTAGGGCTGCATCATTCCCAGGCCGCATGGGTTTTTCCCTGCGGCATGTATCCCTGTTGCTTATGTCTTTAGTTTACTTGCTGGGGGCGCCCCTCGGGCTGCATCATCCCCAAGCCGCACGGGCCTGACCCAGTGGCATGTATCCATCCTACGTTTATCTAAACTGATTTGCCTTTCATGACTTAGCCCGCTTATGATTATCATCTGCCGCCTACCACGGGCCTCCTCTCCCCCATGCAAATCGCTTGCGCGTTAAAAGGGGGGCTCCTGAGCATCACGACTCAGGAGCTCTTACTGGCTTCCAGCCCTCACCCCTGGCCTTGTCCATGGCATCGCGACCTGGCATACCAGCGGCGGCTAAGCTCGCTCGAGGGCCAGGACCTGAGGACGTAGAGCATTTGTATCTAATCATCTCGCAGGAACACAGAGCCGTCCGAGGCTCAAGATCAGGCGCAACTGTCACATCCCTAGTCCTGGCATGCACTAGGCTAGCCCTTTATGTGTGCATCATGTTTAATTTTTTTCAAAATAAAGTTGAAATGGGGATTGTCCAAACCCTAGTATCAAATGGAATTCAAATAGGTTCGACCTAAAAATATTTTCAGTGAATCCATATGGATTTAAAAAAATGTTCATCATTTCTGGAAAATGCTAGAACCATAACCAAAGGTGTTGCACATTTTTCCATGACATATTTGGTCACTGAATTAAATCATATGTACTTTGCATTTGGGCATTTAAATGCTAGTAAATATTTTAAGTGCTCAAATAATTCTGGAAATAAGTGTGGGCTGTTGGAGTTAATCTAAACAGAGCCTATGATTATTTTCAGGATTTTTATAGATGCCTAAGTATTTTTAGAAAAGCCACAAAGTTACAGAAAAATAGAAAACAGGAAATAAAGGTAGAGAGAAAGAGACATACCTAGACCTACCTACTGTGCAGCCCACCTGGCCGGCCCAGCTGGCAGCCCAGCCAACTGGCCCAGCCCACCACCGCCTCCTTCCCTGTCGTCTTCCTCCTGCCAGTAGGAGCAGCTGCGTGCTCGCACGCGCGCGGCAGAGGAGGCCACCTCCTCCCTGCCTGGCTGCCTCCTCCTCTCCCGGGATGTCTCCCGCAGCGCCACGCCACCCCCTCTGCTCCCTCTCTCTCGCCCGAACCCGAGCGCAGCCGTCGCCGCCGACTAGAAGCACCGCAGCCACAGGCCCTCCCTCGCCTCGCCGACGTGTCCATGGCCTCCGCCTCGACGCCCTCATCCTCCCCGTCGACTCACTCGACGCGGACGCATCAAAACACCGTCACCGACCTCTTCTTCATCGTCGGCCGCCGCGGATCCCCATCGTCGACTCGTCGCCGTCCGGCCTTCCCCGAGCCCGCTTTGACGTCTGCTGCAACCGCCGTGAGCCACCGAACCTTTCCCCCTCTCCGTTCTCGGTCTCGTGCGCCGTAGCTGCCGCACCTTGCTCGCCCGCACGCGCCGCCACCTGTGACCGCCGCCGACGAGCCTCCAGCCACCTAGCGGTCCGGCCGTCGTGCTCAACTCCCTTCCCGCGCTACGTAGAGCACATAGGTGCCCCGCATGAGCCTCCCCGGTCACCGTAGTGTCGACCCCGAGCTCACCCGAGCTCCGGCGACCGCCAGGGTCGACACCGGCAACAACTCTGGCCACCCCAGGCCCAACCGCCACCACCACTCGACGCGCGCCAGCGAGAGCTCTCCAACCAGCCCAAGAACGGCCTCGTTCGTGCCCTATGGGCGTTTTCCGAGCCGCACCGCCGTCTTGGGCCTCGCCGGCGTCGAGTCGCCGGCGAGTTTGACCCCACTGACCCTATTTGACCACGGGTGGGGCCCAGTTTGACCCCCCGGGTCAATGACAGGTGGGTCCTAGCACTGCTAATTAATCTAGGGTTAGTACTAATTTAATTAGCTAGACTAATGACACTGACACGCGGGACCACTTGTCAGGTTTGACCTGGGCCGCCCGTTGACCTGCTGACATCACTAATACGTCATGGTGACGCAGTAAATGTTTCCTGGAGTTTTAAATAAATCAGAAATGATTTATGATTTTCAGAAAATGCCCAAAACTTCTAAAAATCATATAAAATCAACTGTAACTCCAAATGAAATAAATTATGTATGAAAAATGATCAGAAAAATCCAATCTATCCATCTGTACTGTTGTCATGCATGTTAGAACAACTTATAGCTGCTGTTTAGCATAGATCATATAATTGGCATTTAAATATCCACATATAGAGTTTGAATTTGAACCCTTGGTTCAAACCAACTTCATTTAATCTGTTCTAAGTTGCATTAGCCAAAACACACTCATTTTGCCATGTCATATTCATGCATCATATTGTTGCATTGCATTGATTGTGTTTTCTCTGTGTTGCCGGTATTTGTCCCCTCTCGATAGACTTGGTTCCGACAATGAGTTCGATGACACCAATGAAGAATTATACTATCTTCAGAAGTGCCAGGCAAGCAAAACCCCCTTGTTCATTCCGATACAATCCTACTCTCTCGCTCCTGCTCTCTTTTACTGCATTAGGACAACAACGATTCATCTGTTACTTGCTGCGGTAGCTGAACCCCTTTATCCTCTGCATGACCTGTCATTGCCACAGTAAATAGATGAAACCCACTAGCATGAGTAGGTGTTGTTTGAGCCCTGATGTGCCTACTCATTCATGTTTGTTTGTCATGCCTGCTACTGCTTAGAGTTGAGTCAGGTCTGATTCATCGGGGATGAATCAGAGGTGTGTGAACAAGTCCTACTGTGTGTGAGCTAAGTGTGTGAACACGATTTGGTAAAGGTAGCGGTGAGATGCCATGTAGCCGTCCTCAGGAACTGAGTTCTGTGTTTGTGATCCATGAACAGCTACTACCACACATTGGGATCCTTAATTGTCTCTCTCGACTTATTAATCAACATGATCTCTGTCCAGGAGTTGCAACTAGTTTTTGGTGTTTGTAGGTAGTGTTAGTAGTCTACCAAGTGGCACTCGGTACAAGTGGGCTTGGGACAGACTAGGCACAGTGGCACGGTGTACCAAGTGGCACCCGGATGGTGGGCTTGGGAACCCTGCTCACATCCTTTGGGGCCCTGAGCGACACCCCGACCAGATCTCCTTGCGGATGGAAGCCGAATAGGCGATAAACCTGGACGAGAGACTTGTGTGGTTAGTCTGGTCGTGGCCGACTCCCTCGCCAGGCTTCCGCTTGAAGGTTGCCGAGATACACGAGGTGTACATGGAGGTAAGTGGCGAGAGCGTGTGTGAATAAGTACACCCCTGTAGGGTTAACCTTATCTATTCGAATAGTTGTGTCCGCGGTAAAGGACTTCTGGGTTGCCTGTACAGTTCATAGACAAGTGAAAGTGGATACTCTAAAATACGCAAGATAAGCGTGAGTGCTATGGATGGCGTTCTCGTAGGGAGATGGGAGCGGATCCATAGTGGTGTATTGATATGGTGAATATGTGGACTCGTGTGCGCCACCTCAAAAGAGTTACTTGCAGTCGTAGTTCAGGATAGCCACCGAGTCAAAGTTGTCTTGCTGCAGTTAAACCCCACCATCCCCTTTGTTGATAATGATGCATATGTAGTTAGTTCTGATGTAAGTCTTGCTGGGTACATTTGTACTCACGTTGCTTAATTTATGTTTTTGCAGAGAGACTTCAGTCTCGCTAGTAGTTCCGCTTGGACTTCGACGTTTAGCTTGTTACCTCAGCTACGATCTTGTGCCCTTGGCAGGATCTAGTAGATAGTCAGGCTTCTCAGCCTTTTTCATTTGTAGTTGTCTGTACTCAGACATGTTAAGCTTCCGCATGTGCTTTAACTTGTATGCTCTGAATGTTGGGTCATGAGACCCATGTTTGTAATATCTCGCTCTTCGGAGCCTATTGAATAAATACTTGAGTTGTAGAGTCATGTTGTGATGCCATGTTGTATTTGCACATATCGAGCATATTGGGTGTATCTTATTGAAATGCTTGGTATGTGTGGGATCTGACTATCTAGTTGTTTATCCTTAGTAGCCTCTCTTATCGGGAAATGTCTCCAAGTGTTTCCACTGAGCCATGGTAGCTTGCTACTGCTCTGGAACACTTAGGCTGGCCGGCATGTGTCCTTCTTTGTTCATGTGTCTGTCCCTTCGGGGAAATGACACGCGATGAATACCGGAGTCATGTTAGCCCGCTACAGCCCGGTTCACCGGAGTCCTGCTAGCCCAGTGCTACAGCCTGGATTCACTCGCTGATGACCGACACGTTCGTTGTTGGGTCATGTATGCATGTCCCTGTAAGTTAGTGCCACTTTGGGTTCACGACTAGCCATGTCAGCCCGAGTTCTTTGTCATATGGATGCTAGCGACACTATCATATACGTGAGCCAAAAGGCGCAAACGGTCCTTGGCCAGGTAAGGTGGCACCCGTGGGAATACCATGCGTGAGGCCGCAAAGTGATATGATGTGTTACATGCTAGATCGGTGTGAGTTAGGATCGAGGTCCTGACAGCAACCCACCTTGAGGTAGGGCCTCGTGAGTCCCGCGATGGCTCACGAGTGCCCAGATACACCTCGTCTAGCCCTCCTCTGCAAGCCACGTGTCAGGGCGGGGCTATACATGCCCCGGGGCTCCTCCCGGAGGGGGCCCCCCTCCCACGTACCAGTGGAAGCACCATGCTCCGCGCTGGCTGACGACACTGCCGAGGAGCGGCTATGCCCGCACACATGCGGAAGCACTATGCTCCGCGCTGGTGATAAACAACTGAGGACGGCCCACGCCGTTATCAACCTCAATGAGCCTAGAGCTCAGTGTCTGGCCTCGTTGCAACACATCCCCTCGGGAGTATCACCCGAGGGGGCTGGACACGGGGGCTGCGCCCGGGTCACGCCCGAGCGCATGCTACCCAGCCACGTCCCTCGGACCCGGTCGTCGCACGCCCCTTCCCGAACAGAGCCAAGGTATGAAGACCGTTTGAACGCCAAGGGGGACTCCTGAGCATCGCAACTCAGGAGCCTAACTGTTCACGTAGCCCCTCATTCCTTAGTCCCGCGAGGCTAACGGCGGTTGAGGTATGCGCGGGGCCGGGCCCTGCCGATGTAGAACGCCAGATCTACTCCTACATTCCCTCCCTATTTGCTGTTTGTGCATCAAGGGGGACTCCTGAGCATCGCGACTCAGGAGCCTAACTTTTCACGTACCCCCTCACTCCTTGGCCCCGTCCTGGTGATCCGGTTGGGGCTAACGGCGGTTGAGCTATGCGCGGGGCCAGGCTCTGCCGACGTAGAACATCAAGCAAATAGGAAGGAAACCGCAAGATTACGAAGCAAATCCAGAAGCAAATATTACAAACCATAATTCTCTTCGCAATACCAAACGCAAGTTTAAACGCCTCCACGAGGCACGGTGCACATTATAGGAGTTGAAATAGGAAATAAGCCGCGAGAAGATCACCCTTGGACAACACTGTCATTCACCAGGGGCTCCGCCTCCGTGATGGTGTCGCCCCCGCCAGCTCCACCTCCGAAGGCCACGGGATCAGCAGCAACTACCATGGGCGCAGTGGCGAAGGCGCGGAACTTCGCCAGCAAAGCTTCCACCTGGCCCTTCACATCTTCAGAGAGGTCTTCAGTGCCTTACGGGACCTCTCTTCAAGGCACACGAAGGCCATGCGGTCTTCGACCAGGACCTTCGCCTTGGCATCCAGCTCGGCCCTCTCCGCCTTCAGCTTCTGCTCTAGTGTCTCTTGCTGGTTGCACTCAGCACCCTACGACTCTGACAGCTACATCAGCTCGGCGTCGCGGTCCCTCACAGCATCCTCTCGAGCCTTCATCTCCTCCTCCTTCTCCTGGCGGTTGCAAGCCTCTTCGGCGTGCTCGTCGCGCAAGCCCTGTAGCTCAGCCTCCAGCGCCTTGCAATGGTCCTGGGCGACCGTGGCATCCTTCAGTGCTGCATCGCGGCT
This sequence comes from Triticum aestivum, assembly GCF_018294505.1. NCBI lineage: Eukaryota > Viridiplantae > Streptophyta > Magnoliopsida > Poales > Poaceae > Triticum > Triticum aestivum. The sequence continues at coordinate 183,068,162 of NC_057795.1, forward strand.
GGCTGCGGCCTGGGTGGCGGCTTGCTTCTCCTCCTCAGAAGTTGCCGAGGCCCGCCTCAGCGCCGCTTGGACAGAGGCGTTAGAGTGAACCCAGCCAGAGATCGGCTCCAGGCACCCGGCTACCAGGTGGGAGTCGGTGCCCTAGAGATCTTCTCGCAGCTGACCTAACTCGGAAATGGCACGGTCCAAGACAGCAGAGGAGGCAGAAGAACCCAGAACCAGTGGTGCAGGAGGAGAAGGCGGCAGTGTAACCACGTCTCGGGAGACTGGGGGCTCCTGAGTCTTGGCTACCTTAGCAACAGCATCAGGCGCCGACACCTCCGGAGCCAGAAGGGCCATGGGGACTGGCACCCCGCCAGAGCACTCCTCCAGGCCTTGCGAGGACAATCGGGCAGGGGAGGTGTGAACTTCACTGCCTCCAACGGATGAAGGCACAGCCACGGCAGATGAGTCTGCCCCAGACAGAACCACCATGTCTTGCTTCTTCTTCTTTGCTGCAAGCGCTATCCTAACGAATTGATGGAGAACGTCAAGCCCCGGCAGCAAAAACAAGAACAAGATGAAGTTCGAGCACTTACTGGTCAATCACGGCATAGGTCACCAACCTCTTGCCAAGCTTAAAGCCCGAGAGCCTCTTGGTTCGGGGTGCAGCCTCAAGAGGTCCAGGAGTGGAAGAGGGCGCACCAGAAGGGCTGGTGGTGGCTTCGGGCAGTGCCTGGGCAGAAGCAGCCCCTCGGGAGATCAGCGCCGACCTGTCCTTCTTCGGGATCACGGGTGGATCCTCTTCCTCCCGCGTGGCGTCGGCCTCGTCGTCGTCTGGCAGGGTGCGGAGGATGCTGGCCCTGCACCGGGGAGAGGTCTCCTCCGTCCTCTCAGTGATCGCCTTTGAGTCGCGCTCCTCTTCTTCTTCGTCTTCCTCTCCTTCCCCGCGGGAGTCGCCTGAAGACACTTCCACTGGTGCCGTCGCCCCCTGGGCCAAAGGAGGCACCGCCGGCACTAGGTCGCGCCCATCAAAGGTGGGCATGGCATACACCACCTGTTTCTAGTCCTGACAGAGGAACTGGGGGGCAGGGGCACCCTCCAGACCTTCCAGGTCATCCCCAACCAAGAGGCGAAGAGCTGCGGCCAGATCCTCATCGGCCAAGGCCGCCGGGTTCAGGCGAAGCTCGTCATCTGCGCCCCCAAGCATCCACAGCGGGCACGAGTGTGCCCCAAGCGGAGCCACCCACTGCATCAGGAACTCCCTCAGGAGTGTGCCCCCTATCAGCTTCGCTGCCTTCGCATTGCCCGGCCTCAAGTCGGCATTCATCTTCTCCAGCACCAACTTCGCCCGGTCATCGGTAAGCTTCGCACGAGACCACCCTTCGTTGGACTGGGTTGGCTCCGTTGGCAACGCCAATCGGGAGTGGATACATCTGGCATCCATCATGACCCACTTGCTCTGGAAGTTGTCGACCCTCTTCCCAGTCTTAGAGATCGCGTTGGCCTTGGAGTACGCGAAAAAGTTGGCGCACGCCGAGGTGTGCTCGCCGTAGATTCGGAGGGAGAAGAAGTAGTGCAGCAAGGCCATGGACGGCATCATCCCAACATGCGCCTCGCAGTAGTATGCGAAAATCGACAAAAGGAGAATGGAGTTGGGATGGAGATGAAGGTCCTGCAACCTGTAATGGCAGAGGACGGCGTAGAAGAACTCTGAGAAGGGAGGAACCAGGCCGGCGACGACGTCATTCATGAAGAAGGGGTAGAAGGTGCTCCCCTTAGCCTCCATCTCGGTGGAACCATCCCGGAGTTCGGACTCCCCCATCTCACTGCCCTCCACCGCCGTCATCAGGCGCGTAGCGGCGAGATTCTTCTGTGACATGTTGGGGGCATCTTGGGCCGGCGAATACCAAGCTGGCAGCGCGTCAGCCTTGGCCTTGTGGGGCGGCATTGCTCGCTGAAGGGGGAGGAATGGAGCCGATCTGGAGATTTCAGAAGCAAGGGAGCAAGGGAGGGGATCTGGAGCAAGGCGAAGGAGAGCAATGACGGCAAGCCTTACCCAGGCCAGCCTTTTGTTAGTCGGGCAGTTGCCGAGGCAGCATGGGGAAGCGGAGACGCCCACGTCCAATCAATAGCCACGCGGCGACCAAGGCCGCAGGCTGTTGGGGCTCGTGGCGCTCCGCACTTGCCCTTTGGCTTTGCTGCTAAGCCAAGTCCGAGCACGCCTTGGGCCCGGGGGCTACTGTCTGCGTTCTAGGAATGGGGTTCCCCAGATTTGCCTGCTCAAAAAAATTCTGAGCACGCCTTGGGCCTGGGGGCTACTGTCGGTGTTCTGGGAACGGGGGTCCGTAGACTTGCCTGCCTGCGGCCTGCAGCGTGGCTCAGCCAGTGGCCCAGTACGGCCCGTCTTCATCAACATACACTCAAGACCCTTGCGAGGGGCCAAGCCTCGCGGGGCATAGGATGCAAGGCCTCCTCAGGGGCGGCCTCGCCAGGCAGGCTCGCGAGGAGGCGGAGAGATCAAGTGGAGGGGTACCTCGCAAGGTGCCCATGACGCAAGCCATGAAGACCAAGACCAGGCGGGCGCCAGCCTACGTAGTGTCCTCGTTTCGTCTTTGGTGCAAAGGGGGAAAGCGCAGGTGCGGAGTACCGAGGCATCAGGCAATGGTTTCCATATCAGTGCAACGAGACCAAGACCAGCAGGATGGCAGGATGGAGGTCACCGTGGAGCCCAAGACGGCGTCATCACCAGTGCCTTTGGCAGTCGAAGACCACCTTTAGTCAGGATAGCTTGTACTAGTTGTCCCCTTTCAAAATGGTCGTTGTTGGCTCCCTTCCCGCTCAATATTTGGGAAGAGGACCAGGGCCTCTATAAATAGGGCTAGCCACCAGAGTAGAAGGCATCTCATCGAGAGCCAAGAGAGATGCATCGACTCCTCTCCAAACACACCACCACAAGAACACCTCTCCTCGCGAGGCTGTTCTTCCTCTGTACTGCTCATCATAAGCCCAAGAGGCATTCCATCACCCCACACACTGGATTAGGGTATTACACCACAACGGTGGCCCAAACCAGTACAAACCTTGTGTCTCTTGTGTTGTTCATCGTGCTAGCTTAGAAATCACGGTGAGGTTATGGGTGTGTTTCGGTAGCGAGAAGATCTTCGTGCACACCCCAGAGTTTGAACCTTAAGGGTTTTGCCGGAACCCAATATCCGACAGGGTCAGATGAATGGAGTTGTACTGGAGCGGCAGAGGTGTCGGGTGGTGGGTGCGACATATGCCAATGGATGGCTTATCATTGTGGGAGCCAGTAAGACATGCACGGCGCGGGATCTTACCCAGGTTCGGGGCTCTCCGTGGAGATAACACCCCTAGTCCTGCTCTGCGGGGTCTCTGCATGATCACTAGATCAACAAGTGGCTACAAGAGGCTCCTTGAGTTGTTCGGCGAGACGAAGAAGAAGGGCAAGGCTAGCTCTCTTCTCCCCTCAATGTAGTGTCTAAAACTCTAAGAGATCAACCCTTTGCATGGGTGCCCTGGGGGGTTGATATAGGCCTACCCCCAGGGGTACAATGGTAATCCGGCTGGGTGTGGGCCCTAGCCGTCATTGTCTATGTTCACCGGCTTCTCCGCCGGCTGCTGGGGCCCACCGACTGGTGGGTCCCACCGGCTGCCGGCCTCTTGGTCGACAGGCAGGTCCCACCACTTGGGGGTCTTGTCGGGGGCTGGTTACTATTGCCTCACTCTTGATGACGAGGGCTTTGTCGAGGTAAGCTTGGCTAAAGTGCCGCCACCTGGCGGGCTCTCACTGTAGCCTTACCTCGTCTTGTGTCCATAATGGTGCACGTACTTCGGGGGAGGGAGCGAGCCGGCTGGTGGGAGCCGGCTATGTCCCAGGCCGACTGGGGAGGCGTGGCCGCCTTCGGGTGTCTCTCTGACTGAAAGGGTCCGCCACCTGCGGGCCGTACTGACAGCCTGTCGTGGGTGGCGTCATGGTCAACATGGCAACAGTGCCGCACCGGATGGGTGATGGCTGCCCCGTACGGCGCAATGTGGCCATGCATGCTCCGGGATTCGGGGGTATCAGGCTTCACTTTAGCCATGCCCCATCTCATCACCGTTATGTGGGTGCAGACTTTGAGGGTACAATCTTGGCTGCTTGCCGGGGGACGGCTTCCTGGAGTCGGTCTTCTCGTGGCCGGCTTCTTGGAGATGGTCTTCCTGTGGCTTTCTTCATGAGAGTTTAGGGCCGGCCCGCCTTCCGGTAGTCGGCCTATGAGACAGCCGGCCAGGGGAAGGCGGCCCAATGCCTTGGGTGCTTGAAGGCTCGATCGGCCTGTCATTTCTTCGAAGAGCCAAGGGGAGCCGGCTAGGCTATGCATGGTCATTTACTCCGACAGTAGTCCCCGAAGCTGGTTGGGCTTCGTGGCTGAAAGGGGGACGAGAAGCTCAATCAGCTTCCTATCTCGAAGAGCCGGCAGCTAGGAGCCGGCTTTGATCAGGCGTGCCGTCTCGGCGAGGCTTTTTAAAGCCTGAAGGCGGGAACCAGCTGGCACACATGCCAGGCTGCGGCCTGGCCGCTTGCCGCCTGCGCGCCACATGGCACCCTTTGGCTGGAAGAGCCTGCCAGGCCACGCGCGCGACGGGATGTCGCCGCCGGCCGGGGCCCGCCAGTTCCATGCCTTGGCCCAAGTGTGGATCTTCTGTGGGCCGAACGGGCCTCTCATCTTCTGACGGCAGTTTCCGCATGTTGCTAGGGCATAATAATCGCGGGGCGTGGGGGAGTGGGTGCAGTTAATCCCACGTACCCCCACGCCTCGCCTCCTCGGCTTCGCCGCATGAGGCTATAAGTAGGGGGAGGAGGGGAGCGGCAGCCGCTCGCACGCTCGCCCTCGCTCTGCCATTTTCTTCCTCTTCCTCCTCTCCCTCGCCGCAGCTGCTCGCCGTCGCGCCGCCCTTCCATCAATCTTCCGGCGCGCCGTAGCTTCGCTATCGCTGAATTGCGCGCCCTCTGCCACCGTGCATTTCCCGTCGCCTTTCCGTCCTCATGGCGCGGTCCAGCTCCAGGGATGGCTCCAACGTCCACGAGGACCACGTCGACTTCCTCCGCAAGACGCGGCAGTTGCTGGGCACAGATTATGTGCGGGTCCGTCTCGTGCCGGAGAATGAGATCTCGCCGGCGCCGGAGGAGGATGAGCGGGTAATCTTCCGCTCGCACAGCCTACGCGGCCTCAGCCTGTCGGCGAGCGGTTTCTTCCGCTCCTTTCTTGAGTTCTATAATCTCCAGCCGCACCACCTTACTCCAAACACGGTGGTGCTACTGTCGGCCTTCGTCACTCTGTGCGAAGGCTTCCTTGGCGTCCTCCCCACCCTCGAACTTTGGGGGGAATTCTTCCAGTCCAAACTTGGCACCGTCGTCGTGGGCATGCCTGCCCCATGCGGCGCTTTCATCGCCGTGCAGAGACCAACGGGTGACAACCCATTTCCGCCCATCGAGTTGATCCATTCGGTGAAGCTCTGGCAAAAATTTTACTTCTACATGAAGAAAGTCGCTCCGCAAGGCGACTTTGTCAATCTGCCGGCTTACGCAGCCGGCCCGCCGGCTGGGAGGCGGCCTTTGTGGTCCTACCGAGCCAAGATGTTGTCTCCGGCTGGTGTTGCCGCCGTCGCACGGCTCCGGGTGCTGGACCAATGGGAAGGCCTAACCGGGTCCGACCTGATAGCCGCCTTTGTGGAGCGCCGGGTGCTCCCACTCCAAGGCCGCCCTCACATGATTTGCCAGACGAGTGGTCATCTTGACCCCAGTCGGCTAAGCACCAAGGAGATGCCTCATGCCGAGGTTTCTTACATGGTGAATTATATCGCCAACTGCAAGCTCGCCGAGGAGTGGCCATTCGGCAAGGAGCCGTACTCTCGCGCCAATCCTCGGCCTTCGGTAAGCTTCCCTTCTTTTCTTCTTCTCTTGTTGTCGAGTTCATACTGGCCCACTCTTGACCAGTCGGCTTGTTTTTAACAGAGCTCCCTTCTTTAACAGACGGCCGGAGCCGCGAGGGTGGAGCGCCAGTTCGTCCCCTACCGTGCGACGGACGACTTGGACGATCCCGACATGGGGGCGGCCGCCCTAGAAAATGACACCGTAGGGGGGGGCAGCGAGGCAGGCGGCTCCGGGTTCGGGGCCGGCTTCGAAGACTGGCCGGATGACGATGAGGCCGAAGCTGTTCCACGCCGTCAGCCGGTGTCCGGTCATCAACGCGCGGGCTCATCTGCCGCACCGGCTGTTCGTGGTGGCACATAGAAACGTCGGGCCGCGCCGGCCCTCTTCGGCAGTCGGCTGAAGAAGCCCAAGGGTTCTGCGGCGGCGACCAAGCGGGACGAGGCAGCCGTGAAGGCAGCCCGCTTCCGCAAGGTCGTGAAGCAGCCGTAGGTGGTTTTGGCATAAGTGTCAATTCTCTCACGCCTTTCTTTTTTCTCTTCGGTTGTCATTCTTCTAAGCCTTTTCCTTGACTTATCAAACAGGGCTCCGCTTTCTCTTGAGCGGACCACTGCGGCCTCTGTAGTTGGAGCGGCGGGAGGATCTGCGAGCGCCCGCCGCGTGGACCCCCATGCCGATCTCCTAGCGGCGATGGAGCGGAATGCGCGGGAGGAGTGGGAGGCGGAGGAGCAGAGGGCGGCCGCCGCCAGGGCGGCTCAGGAGACGACGGAGGAGTCGGCGGAGGCGCAAGCCGACGCAGCGGGCAAGGCTCAAGCGGAGGGTGCGGCCGCGGAGAGGGCGGCGGAGGCCCTGCGTAACCAGCCTCTGCAACTCATCATCCCCCTTCGCGTCGTGGCTCCTGATATCCCAGTGCCCCCGCCGGAGGAAGCCGGCCGCGACCAGCCGGGGATGGAGAGGGAGGAGGGTGACGCAGTCGTCCTGGAGAGGAATGCGGCACCATCATCACCGACTGGAGCAGGCCAGGGCGGACGGCTGGAGGAGAGCCGGCTGTGAGGGCGGATCTTGTGGTCCTGTCGTCATCTCGTCGGCGCGCAGGGAAGGCGACTTCAGCGTCGGAACCGCAGAAGGCCACGGGCTCCAGCTCGTCAGCCAAGGATCTGGAGATGGCCAGCGTCAGCTCGCCGGGGTGGACACCGAGCGGTGGGACAACCGCGCTGAACGTGGCGGCATAGGACGTCCGGAACCGGCTTCAGTCCCAGGCCGCCGCGCTGAAGCAATATACTCAAGAGTTTCTTGCAATGCGGTCGGCCATTCGGGTGAGTCTTCCTGCTTTTCGTCGATTGCTCTTGATTTCTTCCGTGGGGGCGCGTCAGCGCACCCACTGGGTGTAGTCCCCGAGTTCCGAGTCGGCTGCTGAGAAGGCGGCTTGGAACTTCTTAGTAGACTTTGATTGATGTCTTGTTCTTATTCGCACCTCCGTCCTATTTGCAAGACTATCGCAACCTCCGCGCGGCTACCTTCAACTCCCAGGCCCAGGAGATGAACTAGAAGACCACTGATCTGACAGAGAGCCGGAGTAAGTGCTTCAATTTTTATCTCATGTGGGGGCGTGTCAGCGCACCCACTGGGTGTAGTCCCCGAGATTCGGGCCGACTGCTGAGCAGTCGGGTCGGATCTTTCCTGCCGACTTCTTCCTTATTGCTTTTTTCTTCTTCTTCATATCTGCAGGGGCCAATGCCGACCTGAGGGAGCCGCTAGGTGGGGCCCAGGCAGCCCTTCACGCCAAGGAAGCCGAGTGCAACGCCTTGGCTCAGGAACGTGATCGCTTGGCCAAAAAACTGGCGACCAGGCGGAGAGCCCTAAGGCGGCCCTGAAGGCGGTGCAGGACAGCGAGGCCGCCCTTCAAGCTGAATATGAGACCGAGGTGACGAGCTAGGCTGAGGCGAGGCAAGCATTGAGCGAAGGCTACGGCCTGATTAAAGATTTGATTGACGGTAGGCCGCCTTCTTCGTCGTCCCTTTGCTCGGCACCTGGCATATGGTTTGTCTTCTGACTTCATGCTACTTTTTTTTCTTTATGCAGATTACTTCCCTGGTTACTCCGTTGCTGCCAACCAAGCCATCACGGCCCACTGTGATGCACGACGGCAGGCTGGGGTTGAGATCGCACCGGATGCTGGCCGGTCGCTTGAGGAGCAGCTTCTGGCGATTCAAACCCGCCTCCAGCCGGCTTACCGCATGCTTCTCCGTCTTCAGCGTGCTGGGGCGCAGGTGCTGGCCGCCCTCTGGCCCGGCGAGGTGGTTCCCCGCACCCCAAGTCAGACTGCTGACTGGCTGGAGATAGCAGTCGGCTGCTTCGAGCCTTGGAAGGCTTCTGCAGCTCGGTCTGGCGCCAGGCGGGCACTAGAGTTCGTTCGAGCTTGGTATCCTGGGCTGGATTTGGCCCAGCTGGCCACCTGGTGGCAGGAGGCCAATGAGGATCTGGAAGCGGTACGGTCGGCTATCATCCAGCGCGCCTCGGGGATTGCCGACTACACCGACACCAGTGCCTTTGCCCCTGAGGTAAATGATGACGGCGTCGCTCAGCCAGAGGAGTGGTTCGGGCTGAACCCAGCAGAAGGTGAAGACTCAGCGGAGGAGATTGATTCCAGCGACGAAGGCGAAGAGGAAGAGGAGGAGGATGGTGGAGACACTGCGCCAAACGATGGAGTGACCAGCCAGCCTCAACCTGATCACGCCTCCAGCAACGAGGCGTGTGCAAGTGCCGCCTGCAATATGTGACGACCATGCCGAGACTCGTCGGCCGGCCACTCCTCCAGCCAGCACTACCGTCTCCACCAACCTGCCCGGCTCGCCTGCTGCTCCCTTGGCCTGATCCGCCGTCTTTGCTTTCCTGCTCGTTACTCCTTGAACAACTTTTTATTAATTTTGCGCAGTTCCACCCACTGGGGGTGTATTCAGACTATGTTGAATGCTGGCCTTTCGAAGGCCTTTTGTGTAAATATAATTATGCATGTGCTTGGCCGCCGTTCATATTTGCTTTTCATCCTTTTGGCTGTTTCCTTTGCCGCCCTCCCTTGGTCGCCGCCTTCCCAACTGGACAACTGTTGTGCAGTCTGTGGCTGGGGAAGGGCTTCGCCATTTGGGAGGACAAGTACTCGAGATTTCTTAGATTGTAGCAAGGTGAACGAGAAGCCGGCCAGCCGGCTGCTCTGATAGCCGGTTGGCGGGGTGGGAGGCCGGCTTTTGTTATATAAGTTCGTTAGTCCTTAGCCGTTTTTCATGTGGGCATCCTTTCCTGCCTTTGGCTCTTGCCAGCCGGATAGTCGATTCTTCGAGCTGCGACTTTCAACAAGAGAGGGCTTGGGTGCTGGCACACTACTTGTCTGACTATAGGTAGAACTTGGATATAACTCAAGGCGGCAAGTCCCCGCGCCGACTGATCGAACCCGGTGGCGGACGAGAAAACAAATGTAGTAAAATAATCATAGGCATGATATTCATCATACATAGATAAAAGAGGGTAGTCCCCGAGTGCTCCTCAGGGGGGGGGGCGTTGTCTCATACTTAATACAAAAGGTAGCGTGGTACGTACTGCATTTTAACTATAAAATCTTTGGAGGAGATTGGTGTTCCATAGTCGTTCCGACTCCTTGCCGGAATAATCTCTCTTGCGTGCCTTCAGCTTCTGCGCGTCAATCAGGTAGTAGGAGTCGTTGCCTGAGGCCTTGTTGATGACGAAGGGGCCTTCCCAAGGGGTCGAGAGCTTCTGCTGGCCCGCTGTTTGCTTGATCAGCCGGAGCACAAGATCACCCTCTTGGAAGGATCTTGGCTTGACCTTCCGGCTGTGGTAACGGCGTAAACCCTGCTAGTAGATGGTGGACCAGCTGAGGGCTAACAACCGGCCCTCTTCTAGCAGGTCAACACCGTCTTCTCGTGCTTCCTTGGCTTCCGCCTCCATGTACATAGTGACCCGAGGTGAGTCGAACTCGATGTCAGTTGGGATGACAGCCTCGGCACCATATACAAGGAAAAAAGGGGTGAAGCTGGTTGACTTGTTCAGGGTAGTGCGCAAACTCCAGAGGACGGCCGACAGCTTGTCGAGCCAACAGCCGGCCGAACGCTCCAGTGGCACGACCAATCGGGGCTTGATGCCGGAGAGGATGAGGCCGTTTGCTCGCTCAACTTGGCCGTTTGACTGTGGGTGGGCAACGGACGCTAAGTCCAGTCGGATGCCCTATGTCACGCAGAAACATGCCAGTGCTCCCTTGGCAAAATTCGTGCCGTTGTCGGTGATGATGCTGTGTGGTACACCATACCGGGTTGTAATATCTGCGATGAATGTCACGGCAGTCGGCCTATTCAGTTTCTTGATCGGCTTCGCTTCAATCCACTTGGCAAATTTGTCCATGGCAACGAGCAGATGTGTCATGCCGCCAGTCGCCATCTTGAATGGTCCCACCATGTCCAGTCCATAGACGGCAAAAGGCCAGGTGAGGGGGATGGTCTTGAGTGCAGAAGCCGGCAGGTGTTGCCTAGAGCTGAAGACTTGGCACCCTTTACAGTGTTTGACTAACTCCTTGGCGTCTTCCAAAGCAGTCACCCAAAAGAATCCATGGCGGAAAGCTTTGGCGACGAGTGAGCTTGAGGCCGCATGGTGGCCGCATTCGCCTTGGTGGATGTCCTTGAGGATTGCTATGCCCTTCTCTGGCTCGACGTAGTGCTGGAAGACTCCAGTGACGCTGCGCCTAACGATCTCTCGGTTCATTATTGTGTATGCTCCAGCTCGGCGTTGGATTTGTCTTGCCGAGATCTCGTCAGTCGGCAGCTCTCTGTTTACCAGGAAGTTGAGGATGGGCTGGGCCCATGATGGTGCTGTGACTTCTACTATGGCCAATACGGCAACTGCGACCAGGGCGGGTGGGTTGGGTGGTGAAGAGTTGGAGTCGGCCACCGCATGTTGTGTCGATGTAGTCCCCGGGCCGACTGCTGTAGTCCCCGGGCCGGGTGCGACTATGGCAGTCCCCGAGCCGCCTATCGAAGTCCCCGAGCCGCCTGCTTGGTTCCCCAAGTCGGATCCGACTGCGTCGGGGTCAGGCGGTACGAAGATGGAATCAAATTCTGGAGATGGCATGACAGACGGCTTGAGGAGGTGTTGGAGAGAGACGCCGGTTGGTATAGCTTGTCGGGTGGAGCCTATTCGTGCCAGGGCATCTGCTTGCTCGTTGTCGGCCCCTGGCACGTGGAGGAACTCGCATACTTCAAACTATCCACTGATTTGCTGAACGAGTAAGCGGTAGCTTGCCATGTTTGCGTCCTTGGCGTCCCAGTCGCCAAAAGATTGCTGGACTACCAAATCCGAGTCACCATAGCACAGGATCCGGCGGATGCCGAGTTCTTTGGCTAGCCGGAGCCCGTGTATGAGCGCCTCGTACTCGGCCACATTGTTGGAGGCGGTAAAATGAATTTGCAATGTGTATCTGAGTTTGTCACCCTTGGGAGAGATGAGGACGATGACCGCTCCCAAGTCGGTGCACATCTTGGATCCATCGAAGTGCATCCGCCAATGAGTGGAGTCAGGGGCCGGCGGCAGGTGCTGGGTCTCGGCCCAGTCGATAAGGAAATCGGCCAATGCCTGGGACTTTATGGCGGTGTGAGGCTGGTAGAAGATTGTGTAAGGAGCCAGCGCAATGGCCCATTTTCCCACCCAACCGGATGCATCCCAGCTGCCTATGATCTCGGTGTGCGGGGAAGTACATACAACCGTGATGGGGTGCTCTTAAAAGTAGGGCTTCAGCTTCTTGGCGGCGAAGTATACACCATAGCACATCTTCTGGTAGTGCGGGTAGTTCTGCTTCGAGGTGGACAGTACTTTGCTCAAATAATACACCGGCCTCTGGACTAGCTGAGCTCGGCCTTCTTCTCGGCACTGAACCACGATAATGGTGCTGACTACCCGGCTAGTGGAGGCAATGTAAAGGAGCATGGGCTCTTTCTCAGTCGGTGCCGCCAAGACAGGCGGCATGGTCAACATCTTCTTTAGCTCGTGGAAAGCTTGGTCTGCTTGGTCGCTCCACTCGAAGTGAGTGGACTTCTTCATGAGTCGGTAGAGGGGGAGAGCTTTCTCTCCGAGCCGGCTGATGAAGCGGTTCAGGGAGGCCAGGCATCCGGTAAACTTTTGGACGTCTCATAGCTTGGTACGAATCTCCATTCTCTCTATGGCCTTGATCTTCACTGGGTTGCATTCGATGCCGCGTTCGGAGATCAGAAGCCTAGAATCTGGTCGGCTGGTACTCCGAACACGCATTTCTCGGGGTTGAGCTTGATCTGAAACCGGCGCAAGTTTTCAAATGTCTCTCTGAGGTCTTCCAGCAAGGTGTCGTGCTTCTCCGTCTTCACCACGATATCGTCTACATAGACATGGGCATTTCTGCCGAGCTGCTTGAGGAGGCATTTCTGCATGCAACGCTGAAAAGTGGCACCGGCATTTCTCAAGCCGAATGTCATAGTCAGGTAGCAAAAAGCTCCGAACGGTGTGATGAAGGCAGTCTTTAGGCGGTCGGCTGGATCCAACTTTATCTGGTGGTAGCCTGAGTAAGCATCCGAGAAGCTCAACAACTCGCATCCTTCTGTGGAGTCTATCACTTGATCGATTCGAGGTAAGGCAAATGGATCTTTGGGGCAGGCTTTGTTGAGGCTGGTGTAATCTATACACATGCGCCACTTGTTATTCTTCTTCAAGACAAGGACCGGGTTGGCAAGCCACTCTGGAAAGAACACCTCCATAATGAAGCCGGCTGCCAGAAGCCGGGCTATCTCTTCTCCTACAATCCTTTTCTTTTCCTCCGACAGTCGGCGGAGGGGCTGCTTGACTGGTTTTGCATCTGCTCGGACATGTAACTTGTGCTCGGCAAAATCCTTCGGAACACCCGGCATGTCCTTGGGGGACCATGCGAAGATGTCCCGATTCTCACGGAGGAAATTGACGAGCTCGCCTCTTCGGGTTCTCCGGGTCCAGAGGTATCTTCTTTGTTTCTTTGGCCAGCTGGAAAGAACCTTGAGCATCATATTCCTTGGGGTTAGGGGATAGGGCTGGCTGCTTGCCGGCCATGGTCATGACTTGATCCAGCATCTTTTTCTCTTCAGCGATCACCAGGGCCTCGGACAGTCGGCTGCTAGCTGCCGCATACTCAGAGGATTTCTTGTAGTCTCCAGCTATGGTGATGATGCCCTTCAAACTCGGCATCTTCATCTTGAGGTAGGTGTAGTGGGGTACAACCATGAACTTGGCCAGAGCAGGTCGGCCAAGCAATGCGTGGTAAGGGCTCTCCAGATCCACTACTTCAAACCATATTGCTTGTCAGCAGAAATGATCCTTGTCCCCAAAGAGAACATCTATCTTGATTTTGCCGATTGGTGAGCAGGACAGGCCGGGTACCATGCCATGGAACACAGTCTGACTAGGCATGAACTGCTTCGTCTTGATGTTCAGCTTCTCCATGGTGTCACGATACAGTATGTTGATGCTGCTCCCGCCATCTATCAGCACGCGGGAGAAACATGCAGCTTGCCATTCTGTTGTGAGGGTGGTGTCCAAAACCAATGCGTAAGAGCCGGGAGACGGCATCACGTCTGGGTGATCGGCCGGCTCCAGCTGATAGGCTTCTCCGACCAGTGCATGAACTCAGGGTTGTTGGAGGCGGCCGCGTTGACTTCTTGGTGTTGTTGGCGCCGGCTGCGCAGGTCTTCGGTCTGGCTTGTGAAGACGACGTAGGCGGCATGCTCATCGAGGAACTCGTCTTGAACAGCCCCGACCGCTGGCCGAGCGGCCGGCTGCTGAGGGGCTGGAGGCGGCTGGCTAGCAAGCGGAGGCGACACCAGCCCTTCGCCCTTGGAGATTTGTGTGAGCCAATGGCATTTCCGAGTCGTGTGGTTGGACGGCTTCGCACCGCTGTGGAACTTGCAGGGGGCATCAAGGGTTTGCTCGTAGGAGAAAGCCAGCTGCGAAGCCGGCCTGCTGCCCTTCTGCTTCTTGGGCACGGGCCGCTCGTCGGGTTGTTCGTCTTCGACCGTGGCCACCTGCCGACTGGTGGAAGGTGGCATAGGGGCCTTGCGCTTGTTGTCGTTCTGGTACGGGTGTCGGTTGGATTCTCCAGCCGGCGTCTTGGGAGCATGAGCGAGCACCTTCCCGGAGGCGTCTACTCAAAGCTCGGTCTTCATTGAAGAGTCGGCCGTGGCATACTTGTCTGCTATGATCAGTATCTCGTCGAGGGTAGTCGGCTCATCGCAGAGGATTTGGTGCTTGAGGAGGGTGCCTTCTCGGCATTTGGAAGTGAAGTACTCTCTGGCTTGAACCTTGTGCACCCCCTCGCAGGAGTTGCGGAGCTCGGCCCAACGCATGAGGTAGTCGTGTGTTGATTCATTGGGCCCTTGAACTCACATGGAGAGTTGACGAGGCTTGGGGGCCGCGTGTATGTGCTGGTGAAGTTGCGGATGAAGACTTCTGTGAAGTCGAGCCAGCTATTGACGCTATAAGGCTTGAGGCTGTTGAGCCAGGTGCGCGCCGTGCCTTGGAGCATGAGGGGGATGTACTTCACGGCAACACGCCTGTTGCCGCTTGCTATGCGAACTGCGGTGGAGTAATCGATCAACCAATCTTCCGGCTTCACGGAGCCGTTGTACTTGGGCGTGTCTCTCGGGAGTGAGAACCCTTTGGGGAAGGGCTCGTCGCGGATGCGGGGGCCAAAGCAAGGCGGGCCGACATCGTCTTCTTCTTCTAGCGCCAGGGATCGCGCTAGGTGGTCGATCTGACGGCGGGCATCATTCTCGCCGACTCCTTCGTGGTGGCCTAGTCGGCCGCTGAGAGTCGGATGCGTGACAGGCGGCGAGATGGGATATCTCCCCCCACGAGGCGGAGGAGGAGGTGGATTGCCTCGTCGTTCCACAGCTCGAGGGTAGCCTTCTGCGTCACGCTCGATGGTGCTTTGAGTCCGACTGCGGGTAGCAGCCGGCTCCTTTTCTTGTCTTGCGTGGGCGTCGCCCGCAGTCGGCGTTCGTGATGTCGCACCGTGCTCTTGGCGTGGGGGAGGACTTCCAGCACGGGCATTGGCTTCATGCCGCTCTGCGGTCGCATCGATCAACTGCTGGATGTGTCTGGTCATGTAGGGGACTCGTCGGCCCCCAATCCATTCAGCTCGTCTACGATCGAGTGGGCGGCACGTAGGTTCTCGAGGGGCGTGGCATAGACTGGGCGGTCTACTCCCAGCATGTTGGCGATGGCCGCGCCGCGCTTCTTGACGATGCCGGCTCGGCTCGGCCCGTCAGGAGGCGGCGTGCCAAAGGCGATGCGGTCGACTTTGCGCTGGTGAGCCTCAGTGAGGCGTCTCATGGAGGCTATCTTTTGGCCCTCCGCATTGAGGGCGAGGCGGCGTGCCTCCAGCGTATCAGCGTCGG
>NC_057795.1:183083537-183083988 GCF_018294505.1 Triticum aestivum
CTGGTTACTGTTGCCTCACTCTTGATGACGAGGGCTTTGTCGAGGTAAGCATGGCTACAGTGCCGCCACCTGGCGGGCTCTCACTATAGCCTTACCTTGTCTTGTCTCCTTAATGGTGCGTGTACTTTGGGGAGGGAGCGAGCCGGCTGGTGGGAGCCGGCTACATCCCAGGCCGACTAGGGAGGCATGGCCGCCTTCGGGTGTCTCTCTAACTGAAGGGGCCCGCCGCCTGCGGGACGTACTGACAGCCTGTCGTGGGTGGCATCATGGTCAACATGGTGACAGTGCCATGCCGGACGGGTGATGGCTGCCTCGTACGGCGCACTGTGGCCATGCATGCTCTGGGATTCGGGGGTGGCAGGCTTCACTGTAGCCACGCCCCATCTCATCGCCGTTATGTGGGTGCAGACTTTGAGGGTACAATCTTGGCCGCTTGCCGGGGGCCGGCTTC
>NC_057795.1:183083998-183107885 GCF_018294505.1 Triticum aestivum
CTTGGATCGACGTTCAGTACGTGGCGGTGAGTCGACTATCTCATCATCGTCCGACTCATCGCTCTCCACCTCATCCTCGTCTTCTAGAGGTTGCTGGTCAGCGCTTTCCTCCATGCTGTCCTCTCCCTCCTGTTCTTGCTCTAGGGCTTGTTCACCATTGGGCATCGAGTACATCTCAGTGTAAACCTACAAGACAAGAAGTCAGCTCAATATCGGTCGGATTCGAAGACAGTCGCAAGACGTATCCAAATACAGTCGGTGGCAAAGACCAAACCTTATCCGTTGGTTGCTGTGTAACACCCAGATGTGACTTTCCTTATTTGTAACTCCAACTCTTGCCATTTTCGGCTATGTGTTATGATATTCCCTCCGTGGTTGGCTTTTTGTCTTTTGTTTTGCATTTTATTTCATGTCATGCATTTCATATCATGTCATCATGTGCATCTCATTTTCATACGTGCCCGTCTCATGCATCCGAGCATTTTCCCCGTTGTCCGTTTTGCAATCCGACACTCCCACATGCACCGGCGCACCCCTCTTGTCTCTTTTCGTGAGCGGGTGTTAAACGCTCTCAGAATGGACCGAGTCTAGCCAAGTCGCCTTGGTACACTACTGGTAGACCACCTGTCAAGTTTCATTCCAGTTGGAGGCGTTTGATGCTCCAACGGTTAACCGGGTAACTTGTAACGCCCACGATGCGGCTATATCTCTCACGTGTCGAGGCATGACTTAGAGGCATAACTGCATTGTAGGTTTTGTCGCAAGAAGGGTCATCTTCACACAATCCCATGTAATGAACAAGAATGGGATAAAGAGAGTTGGCTTACAATCGCCACTTCACACAATACATAAATAAATTCATACATCATTCAAAATACACTCATAGACCGACTACGGTCAAATCCAAATTAAAAGAAAATAACCCCAATGCTAGATCCCCGATCGTCCCAACTGGGCTCCACTACTGATCATCAGGAAACGACACGCAGTAGCGACAAAGGTCCTCGTCAAACTCCCAATTGAGCTCGGTTGCACCACTTGCACTGGTATCCTTGGCACCTGCATCTGTTTTGGTAGAATCTGTGAGTCACGAGGAATCAGCAATCTCACACCGCGAGATCAAGACTATTTAAGCTCATGGGTAGGAAAAGGGTAAGGTGGTGGAGCTGCATCTAGCACTAAGCATATATGGTGGCTAACATACGCAAGTGAGAGCGAGAAGATAAGCAACGCATCGGTCGAGAAGCTAGAAGTGATCAAAAAGTGATCCTGAAACTACTTACATTCATACATAACCCAAACCGTGTTCACTTCCTGGACTCCGCCGAAAAGAGACCATCACGGCTACACACGCGGTTGATGCATTTTAATTAAGTCAAGTGTCAAGTTCTCTACAACCGGACATTAACAAATTCCCATCTGCCTCATAACCGCGGGCAGGGCTTTCGAAAGATAATACCGTGCAGGGGTGTCCCAACTTAGCCCATCACAAGCTTTCACGGTTAACAAAGGATATACCTTCTCCCAGAAAGACCCGATTAGTCTAATAATCCCGGTTTACAAGACATTTCGACAACGGTAAAACAAGACCACCAAAGCCGCCCGATGTGGTGACAAATCCCGATAGGAGCAGCACATATCTCGATCTCAGGGCACACCAGATGAGACTAGCTACGAGTAAAACTAGCCCTCAAGTTTCCCCAGGGTGGCCCCGCAGGCAGCTCGGTTTGGACCAACACTCGAAGGAGCACTGGCCCGGGGGGTTAAATAAAGATGACCCTTGGGCTCGCGAAAACCCAAGGGAAAAGGGTGAGGTAGGCAAATGGTAAAACCAAGGTTGGGCCTTGCGGGAGGAGTTTTATTCAAAGTGAACTGCCAAGGGGGTCCCATAAATCACCCAACCGCGTAAGGAACGCAAAATCAAGGAACATAACACCGGTATGACGGAAACTAGGGCATCAAGAGTGGAACAAAACACCAGGCATAAGGCCGAGCCTTCCACCCTTTACCAAGTATATAGGTGCCTTAATTAAACAAGAGATATTGTGATATCCCAAAATATCAATGTTCCAACTAAGAGAAAACTTCATCTTCACCTGCAACTAGCAACGCTATAAGAGGGGCTGAGCAAAAGCGATGACATAGCCAAACAACAGTTTGCTAGGAAAGGATGGTTAGAGGCTTGACATGGCGATATGGGAGGCATGATAAACAAATGGTAGGTAGTGCAAACATAGAGATAGAGCGAACATCTAGCAAAGCAAAGAGAGAAGTGATATCGAGGGTATGGTCATCTTGCCTGCAAAGTTCTCAGAGTTGTCGAAATCTTGATCCTCGTTAGCGTACTCAATAGGTTCCTCGTTCTCATCTCTTGGCTCTACCCAAGGCGAGAATACAAGCAAAGGAACAACAATCAATCACGGTGCAATGCACAAGCAACATGATGCAATACATGGCATGATATGCAAGATATGATATGCAATGCATAAGCGTGCTCCGGAAGGGAAAGATAGATCAAGGCATCAACTTGGTAAACCAAGTATGCCGCTGTAAAGATGAGGTTATTTCGGTTGAAATCGATATAAAGATCACCGGAAACGGATGCATGGTTTGCAAATGGCAAGCAAAAGAAGAATGACACAATTCTGTGATTAACAGCACAATGCTACTTAGCATGCAAAAAGAAACTAAGCTACTATACTCCAACATAGCAAAAAAGCCTAAGGAAGTTATGTACAAGAGAATGTTGACAAAAGATGAACACTGAGATACGGCTAAATCACACAATAACAGGTTCAAACAAGCATGGCAAAAGTGCAAAAGATATCAGCTTCAGAGACTTGGTGAAAATACTGAACATGGCCTAAGCAGCATCAGGAAGCAATGTTTAGGGCAAGAAAAGATCATGCTAATGTAACATATCATAGCAACTTAAGCCATGGCATGATCCTACTAAAAGCATAGAACAAAAGTCAGACTTAACACGAGCTAAAAAGGATCACAAGATATGATGGAACCCATGTAAATATAGCAAGTTCCATTAACAGATTCATACTTAACAGAATTATGAAGGCATCTTTGCGATCTCACTTCACTCACCACAAGTCATTACATGACATGATAAGCATAGCATCAGCAAGAAGACATGTTTATGAAACTAACCGTGGCAAGAACAAGCTCATAGCATGCAAGAATCAACTACAACAACCTTGGCAAAATTGAATAACATGTAAACAATCTGCCAGGAACATTTTATAGCAAACGTAGAGCAAGAAAATGACATGCTAAATTACTTCATAATTGCAAACAGGGGCATTGATGGATAGAGCAAAACCACATGTATAAAACATCCTGACTTAAGTATCTCAAAATAAGTATGGATCTCTCTGTAGCATCAAGTTTACATGGCATCAAAATAACAAAAGGAAAAGGACTTAGCAAAAACCTAAGTCTCTGAAAACAGCAACATCATGAAGCCTAGTTTGCATGCTTGTTCTAGTCACCACATAAATCAAAAAAATACATGCCGAGCACCTCTGTAAGGATGGCATGACATAGATCAAAACACATGTAGAGCTCATGCTCATAAGATGCACACACAAAATGCAATGAAAAATACAAATCATTACGTTCTGTTAACAGACAACAGTTAACATCATATAGCACTCTTGCAATGATGATTTAGGCATCAATATGAACTCAAACAATCATGGCACAATGGAACAAAATGAAGATCATCTCCTGATAAACATTTTTACATATTATATGCACAAATCGGAGCACCGAGCATGAATTTATAACAGGTCAAAGTAGGCACCAAAATATGACAGAAAAGGACTTGGTGGAATTTTCGGGGTCAACCTTTTTGGATCTAGGGTTGGCGGGTCGGGTCGGGGATGGCGTGGAACTGATCAGCTTGGCTCAGACCCGACCGCGGAGGAAGAACCGGGCGGCGGCGGCAGCTCACCGGCGTCGGGTGGCCCGAGGCGGCGGCGGAGGTCCCTGGCCTCAGATCCGGCGAGCTCCGGCCCAATCTGGGCGCCGGAGGCGAGGGACGCAGCGGAGGCGGTGGGATCTGGCGCTGGCGTGCTTCGGGTGGCCGGAGGCGGCGGAGGGCGGCGGAGCTTGACGACGGCGGGCGGAGGCAACAGGGCGCGCGGCGGAGACGGGCCACGCGAGCCGCGGGAGGTGCTGGCGGCGATGGGCTCCGGGGGCCGGCCTCGGGCCCGGCGGGCTTCGGCAGGGGGAGGCAGTGGCGCACCATGTGGCGGCCTCCAGTTGGTGCGGGCGCGGGCAGACACGTCCGGCCTGATCCGGACGTGTCCGGCGGCGGAGAGGGGTGAGGCTAGGGTTGGACTGCGCGAAAAATTTGGAGGAGAGAACATATTTATAGGTAGAGGGAGCTAGGAGACTCCAATTGAGGAATAGTTTTGGCCCACACGATCGTGATCCAACGATGGAGAGCATGGAGGGGATTAGATGGGTTATTGGGCTGTTCGGAGGGGTGTTGGGCTTCAACACACAAGAGGCCTTTGCGGGTACCCGGTTAACCGTTGGAGCATCAAACGCCTGCAACTGGAATGAAACTTGACAGGTGGTCTACCGGTGGTGTACCAAGGTCACTTGGCAAGACTCAGTCCATTCCGAGAGCGTTTAACACCTGCTCACGAAAAGAGACAAGAGGGGTGCGCCGGTGCATGTGGGAGTGTCGGATTGCAAAACGGACAACTGGGAAAAGGCTCGGATGCATGAGACGAACACGTATACAAATGAGATGCACATGATGACATGATATGAAATGCATGACATGAACAAAAATGCAAAACAAAAGACAAAAATCCAACCACAGAGGGAATATCATAACACATAGCCAAAAATGGCAAGAGTTGGAGTTACAAATAAGGAAAGTCACATCCGGTGTGTTACAACACTCCACAACTACAAGAGGATCTCGTCCCGAGATCTAGGACTGAAAGAACTCCGGATATTCAGAACAGAGGTGATCCTCGTGCTCCCAGGTGGCTTCTCGGTTGGAGTGGTGTGACCACTTCACTTTCAGGAATTTGATTGACTTGTTGCCGAGTCTTGCACTTAGTCTCTTCAATAATAGCAACGGGGTGCTCATGATAAGATAGATCTTCTTGGAGGTCCATCTCTTCGAAGTTGATAGTACGCTCAGGCGTCTTGGAGCATTTGCGAAGCTGTGACATGTGAAATACATCGTGCATGTTTGCAAAGTTGGACGGAAGCTCAAGTTGATAGGCGAGGTCACCTTTTTTTCCAATGATCTTGAAGGGACCCAGGTATCTAGGGGCAAGCTTACCTTTGATACCGAAGCGACGAGTGCCTTTCATTGGAGAGACGCGGAGGTAGACATGGTCTCCGATCTCGAAAGCCAAGTCACGGTGCTTGCTATCATAGTAACTCTTCTAGCACGATTGCGCGGCTTTGAGATTTTCACGGATGACTTTACACATTTCTTCAGCTTTTGTGATCAAGTCGTTGCCAAGAAGTTGGCGTTCACCAGTCTCGGACCAATTGAGAGGAGTACAACACTTTTTGCCATATAGAATTTTGATGGGGCCTTCCCAAACTCGCTTGGAAGCTGTTGTTGTAGGAGAACTCGGCATATGGAATACAATCCTCCCACTTCATGCCAAAAGAAATGACACAAGCCCTGATCATATCTTCAAGGATTTGATTGACTCGCTCGACTTGGCCACTAGTTTGGGGATGGAAAGCTGTGCTGAAGCGAATGTTGGTGCCCATGGCCTTCTGAAAGGAGTCCCAGAACTTAGAGGGGAAAATGCTTCCACGATCTGAAGAGATCAAATGCGGAATACCGTGCAAGGAGACAATTCTGGAGGTGTATAGCTCTGCCAACTGAGCTGCTGTGATAGAGTGTTTGATAGGAAGGAAATGAGCCACTTTAGTAAGCTTGTCAATGACAACGAAGATAGCATCATTCCCACGCTTGGACTTTGGAAATCCAGTCATGAAGTCCATCTCGATATGATCAAACTTCCATTCTGGAACAGCAAGAGGTTGGGGGAGACCAGCTGGTCATTGGTGTTCTACTTTCACCCTTCGACAGACATCACATTCATTCACAAACTGAGCAATTTCTTGCTTCATTCGAGTCCACCAATACGACTGCTTGAGGTCATGGTACATCTTCGTACTTCCAGGATGAATGGATAGAAGGGAATTCTGTGCCTCGTTCATAATTACTTTCCTTAGATCGCCTTTAGGAACCACAATTCGATCCTCGAAGAATAGAGTATCTTTGACATCCAAGCGATAGCACTTCTATTTGGAGAGGCCCTTGGCAATACCACGTTTCACCTTCTTCACCATGGTATCCAGGAGTTGTGCCTCACGAATTTGATCTTCCAAAGTAGGAGAGACTAGGAGGTTGGCAAGAAAGCCTTGAGGAACAACTTGGAGATTCAGCTTGCGGAAAGCTTCACAAAGGTCCAGTTGGAATGGCTTGAGGATTAAGCTGTTGCAATAAGCCTTTCTGCTCAAAGCATCTGCAATCACATTCGCCTTGCCAGGAGTATATTCAATACTAGATTGTACTCTTGAATCATTTCGACCCAACGAGATTGCCTGAGGTTGAGGTTGGGTTGAGTGAAGATATACTTGAGGCTCTTGTGATCGGTGAATATGTCCACTTTCCTTCCCAACAAGAGATGTCTCCATGTTATTAATGCATGGACAACTGCCGCCAACTCAAGATCGTGAGTGGTAGTTCTTTTCGTTGGGCTTCAACTAGCGATAGGTATAGGCCACAACTTTCTTCTCTTGCATTAAAACAGCACCGAGACCTTGAAGAGAAGCATCACAGAAACCTCGAATGGTTTGGATTCGTCAAGAGGAGTCCAGACAAGAGTTGTGACTAGCTTCTCTTTGAAGGTGTTGAAAGCAGCATCACACTTAGGCGTCCAGACATACTTGACATGCTTCTGGAGGAGGTTGGAAAGAGGCTTTGCAATCTTTGAGAAATTCTCAACGAATCTTCGGCAATAGCTTGCAAGACCAAGAAAACTGCGGAGCTGCTTGACATTCTGAGGAGGTTCCCAATTCACAATTGCAGACACCTTCTCGGGATTAACAGCAACACCCTTGGTGGAGATGATATGACCAAGGTAAAGAACTTCATCAAGCCAAAACTCACATTTGGAAAACTTTGCATAGAATTGATACTCTCTGAGTTTGTCGAGCACCAATCGCAAATGTTTGGCATGATCCTTCTTATTCTTGGAGAAGACCAAAATATCATCGAGATACACCAGAACGAATTCATCGGTGTAGGGGTTGAAGATGAAGTTCATCATTCGAGAGAATGTTGGAGGAGCATTGACAAGGCCGAAAGACATGACAGTATATTCATAAGAACCATTGCTTGTTCTAAATGTTGTCTTGGGAATATCTTGTTCGCGAATGCGAATCTGATGATAACCCATACGAAGGTCAAGCTTGGGAAATACTTTAGCACCTTTGAGGTGCTCGAATAGCTCATTGATGTTGGGAAGTGGATACTTGTTCTTGATTGTCTTCTTGTTCAATGGACGGTAATCGACGCACAGTCGGTCCATGCCATCCTTCTTCTGGACAAAAAGAACTCCACAACCCCATGGAGATGAACTCGGTCTGATCAAACCCAGCCGCTCTTGTTCATTGTCGGAGTAATTGGCCACGGATACCCCGAAGACGGCGAGACAATAATTCAAGACATCGGGGCTAGCAAAGCCCCTTAGTCCGCCTGCCCGACCGCTCTTGCCAGCTCCCCGTCCGACTGCTCTGCCCGGCCGGCTGCCGGCTGCGGACTGCGCCGACCAGCCGACTGCCGACTACGCCAACCAGCCGGGTGCCGACTGCAGCCCGACTCGACACCAACAAGACACCAACGAGACGACCGTACCTAAGCACTATTCACGTGTCACCCCAGCCATCATGTATAGTGTCACTTGTCCCCTGGCACTATTTATGAAGTGACCCAGGGGACAAGCATGACACCCCACCATGCCTTGCCCATGCCACCACTTAGCTTACTTCCTAAGCTAGCCATGCTTCTTCAGCTAGCGGTCGGACGCACATGTTGCAGTCCGACCACTGGCTGCCTAGCCGGCTGCAAAAAGCTCGACTGATGTGTTGGAGTCCGCCTACCCAGCCGGCTGAAGAAGAAAAAGAAGAAGACAAAGTAGTCGCCGGGAGATCCGGCCTGACTGCTCAGCAGTCGGCCCGAATCTCGGGGGCTACACCCAGCGGATGCGCTGACACACCCCCGCAAGGAAGAAGACAAAGTAGTTGCCGGGAGACCCGTCCCGACTGCTCAGTAGATGGCCCAAATCTCGAGGGCTACACCCAGCGGGTGCGCTGACGCGCCCCCGCAAGGAAGAAGACAACATAGTTGTCGGGAGATCCGGCCCGACTGCTCAGCAGTCAGACCGAATCTCGGGGGCTACACCCAGTGGGTGTGCTGACGCCCCCGCGTGGAAGAAGACAAAGTAGTTGCCGGGAGATCCGGCCCGACTGCTCAGCAGTCGGCCCGTATCTCGGGGGCTACATCTAGCACATGCACTGACACGCCCCCGCGAGGAAGAAGACGAGCTCGAATCTTAGCGTCTACACCCAGTGGGTGCGCTGGCGTGCCCCCATAGAAGATTGCAAGGAACAAAAACAAGAGACAAAAGAAGAGTTTTGTCCGGCTGCCAGCAGCCGGCAGAAGAGAAAAGAGAAGGGCGCTGCCAGACGCCTCGCCGCCTGGCCGGCTCTGCCAAGCCGGCTCGGCCGCGTACCGCTCGCTGCCTAGCCGGTCAAACCCTCCTCGAGCACCCGGAGGCTCGAGGGCTACACCCAGCTGGTGCGCCAGCGCGCTCCGCGAGCGCCGAGCCACGTCGGTTGTTTTCAACAACCTTTGCCGCGACTACACGAAATCAATGTGAGATCCTCACCCGCATATTTTTGCATCACGCAAGCACAGATAACCCCGAGCGATGCTCGGGGGCTATCTCCGCATTTTATTACAGTTGCACCACTGTTCGCCCTGGCGCCAGCCGGAGTTGGCCCGAAGCCTGGCCGCTTGGCCTGCAACGTTTTTTCCCGCAGACGGCTTAGTAGAGTGCACAGTACCAAAGGCCCACCTCTCAGCCACAGACCGCAGAGCGGCTGTCCGGCTAGCGAGAGCAAAATCTGGAGGTCACCCCACGCGAAAAATGTGCGGGAAGAGAAACGCTTCGGGCGACCCGACCGTTTCCTTTATGAGTATCTGCTCGGTTAAACCGCTCCCAGAGTCTGAGTATTGTACACTCCACTTCGCGGCCCACTCTGAGCCACAGTCCGCAGAGCGGCTGTCCAGCAAGTGAGAGCACAAACCAAAAAGCAGAGGGAACACGAAAAAGATTAAAGGGGGCTTGGACGAAACCGAGTCGGCACCCTCCGCATATGGGTGCGACATATGCCAATGGATGGCTTATCATTGTGGGAGCCAGTAAGACATGCACGGCGCGGGATCTTACCCAGGTTCGGGGCTCTCCGTGGAGATAACACCCCTAGTCCTGCTCTGCGGGGTCTCTGCATGATCACTAGATCAACAAGTGGCTACAAGAGGCTCCTTGAGTTGTTCGGCGAGACGAAGAAGAAGGGCAAGGCTAGCTCTCTTCTCCCCTCAATGTAGTGTCTAAAACTCTAAGAGATCAACCCTTTGCATGGGTGCCCTGGGGGGTTGATATAGGCCTACCCCCAGGGGTACAATGGTAATCCGGCTGGGTGTGGGCCCTAGCCGTCATTGTCTATGTTCACCGGCTTCTCCGCCGGCTGCTGGGGCCCACCGACTGGTGGGTCCCACCGGCTGCCGGCCTCTTGGTCGACAGGCAGGTCCCACCACTTGGGGGTCTTGTCGGGGGCTGGTTACTATTGCCTCACTCTTGATGACGAGGGCTTTGTCGAGGTAAGCTTGGCTAAAGTGCCGCCACCTGGCGGGCTCTCAATGTAGCCTTACCTCGTCTTGTGTCCATAATGGTGCACGTACTTCGGGGGAGGGAGAGAGCCGGCTGGTGGGAGCCGGCTATGTCCCAGGCCGACTGGGGAGGCGTGGCCGCCTTCGGGTGTCTCTCTGACTGAAAGGGTCCGCCACCTGCGGGCCGTACTGACAGCCTGTCGCGGGTGGCGTCATGGTCAACATGGCAACAGTGCCACACCGGACGGGTGATGGCTGCCCCGTATGGCGCACTGTGGCCATGCATGCTCCGGGATTCGGGGGTATCAGGCTTCACTTTAGCCACGCCCCATCTCATCACCGTTATGTGGGTGCAGACTTTGAGGGTACAATCTTGGCTGCTTGCCGGGGGACGGCTTCCTGGAGTCGGTCTTCTCGTGGCCGGCTTCTTGGAGATGGTCTTCCTGTGGCTTTCTTCATGAGAGTTTAGGGCCGGCCCGCCTTCCGGTAGTCGGCCTATGAGACAGCCGGCCAGGGGAAGGCGGCCCAATGCCTTGGGTGCTTGAAGGCTCGATCGGCCTGTCATTTCTTCGAAGAGCCAAGGGGAGCTGGCTAGGCTATGCATGGTCATTTACTCCGACAGTAGTCCCCGAAGCTGGTTGGGCTTCGTGGCTGAAAGGGGGACGAGAAGCTCAATCAGCTTCCTATCTCGAAGAGCCGGCAGCTAGGAGCCGGCTTTGATCAGGTGTGCCGTCTCGGCGAGGCTTTTTAAAGCCTGAAGGCGGGAACCAGCTGGCACACATGCCAGGCTGCGGCCTGGCCGCTTGCCGCCTGCGCGCCACATGGCACCCTTTGGCTGGAAGAGCCTGCCAGGCCACGCGCGCGACGGGATGTCGCCGCCGGCCGGGGCCCGCCAGTTCCATGCCTTGGCCCAAGTGTGGATCTTCTGTGGGCCGAACGGGCCTCTCATCTTCTGACGGCAGTTTCCGCATGTTGCTAGGGCGTAATAATCGCGGGGCGTGGGGGAGTGGGTGCAGTTAATCCCACGTACCCCCACGCCTCGCCTCCTCGGCTTCGCCGCATGAGGCTATAAGTAGGGGGAGGAGGGGAGCGGCAGCCGCTCGCACACTCGCCCTCGCTCTGCCATTTTCTTCCTCTTCCTCCTCTCCCTCGCCGCAGCTGCTCGCCGTCGCGCCGCCCTTCCATCAATCTTCCGGCGCGCCGTAGCTTCGCTATCGCTGAATTGCGCGCCCTCTGCCACCGTGCATTTCCCGTCGCCTTTCCGTCCTCATGGCGCGGTCCAGCTCCAGGGATGGCTCCAACGTCCACGAGGACCACGTCGACTTCCTCCGCAAGACGCGGCGGTTGTTGGGCACAGATTATGTGCGGGTCCGTCTCGTGCCGGAGAATGAGATCTCGCCGGCGCCGGAGGAGGATGAGCGGGTAATCTTCCGCTCGCACAGCCTACGCGGCCTCAGCCTGTCGGCGAGCAGTTTCTTCCGCTCCTTTCTTGAGTTCTATAATCTCCAGCCGCACCACCTTACTCCAAACACGGTGGTGCTACTGTCGGCCTTCGTCACTCTGTGCGAAGGCTTCCTTGGTGTCCTCCCCACCCTCGAACTTTGGGGGGAATTCTTCCAGTCCAAACTTGGCACCGTCGTCGTGGGCATGCCTGCCCCATGCGGCGCTTTCATCGCCGTGCAGAGACCAACGGGTGACAACCCATTTCCGCCCATCGAGTTGATCCATTCGGTGAAGCTCTGGCAAAAATTTTACTTCTACATGAAGAAAGTCGCTCCGCAAGGCGACTTTGTCAATCTGCCGGCTTACGCAGCCGGCCCGCCGGCTGGGAGGCGGCCTTTGTGGTCCTACCGAGCCAAGATGTTGTCTCCGGCTGGTGTTGCCGCCGTCGCACGGCTCCGGGTGCTGGACCAATGGGAAGGCCTAACCGGGTCCGACCTGATAGCCGCCTTTGTGGAGCGCCGGGTGCTCCCACTCCAAGGCCGCCCTCACATGATTTGCCAGACGAGTGGTCATCTTGACCCCAGTCGGCTAAGCACCAAGGAGATGCCTCATGCCGAGGTTTCTTACATGGTGAATTATATCGCCAACTGCAAGCTCGCCGAGGAGTGGCCGTTCGGCAAGGAGCCGTACTCTCGCGCCAATCCTCGGCCTTCGGTAAGCTTCCCTTCTTTTCTTCTTCTCTTGTTGTCGAGTTCATACTGGCCCACTCTTGACCAGTCGGCTTGTTTTTAACAGAGCTCCCTTCTTTAACAGACGGCCGGAGCCGCGAGGGTGGAGCGCCAGTTCGTCCCCTACCGTGCGACGGACGACTTGGACGATCCCGACATGGGGGCGGCCGCCCTAGAAAATGACACCGTAGGGGGGGGGCAGCGAGGCAGGCGGCTCCGGGTTCGGGGCCGGCTTCGAAGACTGGCCGGATGACGATGAGGCCGAAGGTGTTCCACGCCGTTAGCCGGTGTCCGGTCATCAACGCGCGGGCTCATCTGCCGCACCGGCTGTTCGTGGTGGCACGTAGAAACGTCGGGCCGCGCCGGCCCTCTTCGGCAGTCGGCTGAAGAAGCCCAAGGGTTCTGCGGCGGCGACCAAGCGGGACGAGGCAGCCGTGAAGGCAGCCCGCTTCCGCAAGGTCGTGAAGCAGCGTAGGTGGTTTTGGCATAAGTGTCAATTCTCTCACGCCTTTCTTTTTTCTCTTTGGTTGTCATTCTTCTAAGCCTTTTCCTTGACTTATCAAACAGGGCTCCGCTTTCTCTTGAGCGGACCACTGCGGCCTCTGTAGTTGGAGCGGCGGGAGGATTTGCGAGCGCCCGCCGCGTGGACCCCCATGCCGATCTCCTAGCGGCGATGGAGCGGAATGCACGGGAGGAGTGGGAGGCGGAGGAGCAGAGGGCGGCCGCCGCCAGGGCGGCTCAGGAGATGACGGAGGAGTCGGCGGAGGCGCAAGCCGACGCAGCGGGCAAGGCTCAAGCGGAGGGTGCGGCCGCGGAGAGGGCGGCGGAGGCCCTGCGTAACCAGCCTCTGCAACTCATCATCCCCCTTCGCGTCGTGGCTCCTGATATCCCAGTGCCCCCGCCGGAGGAAGCCGGCCGCGACCAGCCGGGGATGGAGAGGGAGGAGGGTGACGCAGTCGTCCTGGAGAGGAATGCGGCACCATCATCACCGACTGGAGCAGGCCAGGGCGGACGGCTGGAGGAGAGCCGGCTGTGAGGGCGGATCTTGTGGTCCTGTCGTCATCTCGTCGGCGCGCAGGGAAGGCGACTTCAGCGTCGGAACCGCAGAAGGCCACGGGCTCCAGCTCGTCAGCCAAGGATCTGGAGATGGCCAGCGTCAGCTCGCCGGGGTGGACACCGAGCGGTGGGACAACCGCGCTGAACGTGGCGGCATAGGACGTCCGGAACCGGCTTCAGTCCCAGGCCGCCGCGCTGAAGCAATATACTCAAGAGTTTCTTGCAATGCGGTCGGCCATTCGGGTGAGTCTTCCTGCTTTTCGTCGATTGCTCTTGATTTCTTCCGTGGGGGCGCGTCAGCGCACCCACTGGGTGTAGTCCCCGAGTTCCGAGTCGGCTGCTGAGAAGGCGGCTTGGAACTTCTTAGTAGACTTTGATTGATGTCTTGTTCTTATTCGCACCTCCGTCCTATTTGCAAGACTATCGCAACCTCCGCGCGGCTACCTTCAACTCCCAGGCCCAGGAGATGAACTAGAAGACCACTGATCTGACAGAGAGCCGGAGTAAGTGCTTCAATTTTTATCTCATGTGGGGGCGTGTCAGCGCACCCACTGGGTGTAGTCCCCGAGATTCGGGCCGACTGCTGAGCAGTCGGGTCGGATCTTTCCTGCCGACTTCTTCCTTATTGCTTTTTTCTTCTTCTTCATATCTGCAGGGGCCAATGCCGACCTGAGGGAGCCGCTAGGTGGGGCCCAGGCAGCCCTTCACGCCAAGGAAGCCGAGTGCAACGCCTTGGCTCAGGAACGTGATCGCTTGGCCAAAAAACTGGCGACCAGGCGGAGAGCCCTAAGGCGGCCCTGAAGGCGGTGCAGGACAGCGAGGCCGCCCTTCAAGCTGAATATGAGACCGAGGTGACGAGCTAGGCTGAGGCGAGGCAAGCATTGAGCGAAGGCTACGGCCTGATTAAAGATTTGATTGACGGTAGGCCGCCTTCTTCGTCGTCCCTTTGCTCGGCACCTGGCATATGGTTTGTCTTCTGACTTCATGCTACTTTTTTTTCTTTATGCAGATTACTTCCCTGGTTACTCCGTTGCTGCCAACCAAGCCATCACGGCCCACTCTGATGCACGACGGCAGGCTGGGGTTGAGATCGCACCGGATGCTGGCCGGTCGCTTGAGGAGCAGCTTCTGGCGATTCAAACCCGCCTCCAGCCGGCTTACCGCATGCTTCTCCGTCTTCAGCGTGCTGGGGCGCAGGTGCTGGCCGCCCTCTGGCCCGGCGAGGTGGTTCCCCGCACCCCAAGTCGGACTGCCGACTGGCTGGAGATAGCAGTCGGCTGCTTCGAGCCTTGGAAGGCTTCTGCAGCTCGGTCTGGCGCCAGGCGGGCACTAGAGTTCGTTCGAGCTTGGTATCCTGGGCTGGATTTGGCCCAGCTGGCCACCTGGTGGCAGGAGGCCAACGAGGATCTGGAAGCGGTACGGTCGGCTATCATCCAGCGCGCCTCGGGGATTGCCGACTACACCGACACCAGTGCCTTTGCCCCTGAGGTAAATGATGACGGCGTCGCTCAGCCAGAGGAGTGGTTCGGGCTGAACCCAGCAGAAGGTGAAGACTCAGCGGAGGAGATTGATTCCAGCGACGAAGGCGAAGAGGAAGAAGAGGAGGATAGTGGAGACACTGCGCCAAACGATGGAGTGACCAGCCAGCCTCAACCTGATCACGCCTCCAGCAACGAGGCGTGCGCAAGCGCCGCCTGCAATATGTGACGACCATGCCGAGACTCGTCGGCCGGCCACTCCTCCAGCCAGCACTACCGTCTCCACCAACCTGCCCGGCTCGCCTGCTGCTCCCTTGGCCTGATCCGCCGTCTTTGCTTTCCTGCTCGTTACTCCTTGAACAACTTTTTATTAATTTTGCGCAGTTCCACCCACTGGGGGTGTATTCAGACTATGTTGAATGCTGGCCTTTCGAAGGCCTTTTGTGTAAATATAATTATGCATGTGCTTGGCCGCCGTTCATATTTGCTTTTCATCCTTTTGGCTGTTTCCTTTGCCGCCCTCCCTTGGTCGCCGCCTTCCCAGCTGGACAACTGTTGTGCAGTCTGTGGCTGGGGAAGGGCTTCGCCATTTGGGAGGACAAGTACTCGAGATTTCTTAGATTGTAGCAAGGTGAACGGGAAGCCGGCCAGCCGGCTGCTCTGATAGCCGGTTGGCGGGGTGGGAGGCCGGCTTTTGTTATATAAGTTCGTTAGTCCTTAGCCGTTTTTCATGTGGGCATCCTTTCCTGCCTTTGGCTCTTGCCAGCCGGATAGTCGATTCTTCGAGCTGCGACTTTCAACAAGAGAGGGCTTGGGTGCTGGCACACTACTTGTCTGACTGTAGGTAGAACTTGGATATAACTCAAGGCGGCAAGTCCCCGCGCCGACTGATCGAACCCGGTGGCGGACGAGAAAACAAATGTAGTAAAATAATCATAGGCATGATATTCATCATACATAGATAAAAGAGGGTAGTCCCCGAGTGCTCCTCGGGGGGGGGGGCGTTGTCTCATACTTAATACAAAAGGTAGCGTGGTACGTACTGCATTTTAACTGTAAAATCTTTGGAGGAGATTGGTGTTCCATAGTCGTTCCGACTCCTTGCCGGAATAATCTCTCTTGCGTGCCTTCGGCTTCTGCGCGTCAATCAGGTAGTAGGAGTCGTTGCCTGAGGCCTTGTTGATGAAGAAGGGGCCTTCCCAAGGGGTCGAGAGCTTCTGCTGGCCCGCTGTTTGCTTGATCAGCCGGAGCACAAGATCACCCTCTTGGAAGGATCTTGGCTTGACCTTCCGGCTGTGGTAACGGCGTAAACCCTGCTAGTAGATGGTGGACCAGCTGAGGGCTAACAACCGGCCCTCTTCTAGCAGGTCAACACCGTCTTCTCGCGCTTCCTTGGCTTCCGCCTCCATGTACATAGTGACCCGAGGTGAGTCGAACTCGATGTCAGTTGGGATGACAGCCTCGGCACCATATACAAGGAAAAAAGGGGTGAAGCTGGTTGACTTGTTCAGGGTAGTGCGCAAACTCCAGAGGACGGCCGACAGCTTGTCGAGCCAACAGCCGGCCGAACGCTCCAGTGGCACGACCAATCGGGGCTTGATGCCGGAGAGGATGAGGCCGTTTGCTCGCTCAACTTGGCCGTTTGACTGTGGGTGGGCAACGGACGCTAAGTCCAGTCGGATGCCCTATGTCACGCAGAAACATGCCAGTGCTCCCTTGGCAAAATTCGTGCCGTTGTCGGTGATGATGCTGTGTGGTACACCATACCGGGTTGTAATATCTGCGATGAATGTCACGGCAGTCGGCCTATTCAGTTTCTTGATCGGCTTCGCTTCAATCCACTTGGCAAATTTGTCCATGGCAACGAGCAGATGTGTCATGCCGCCAGTCGCCATCTTGAATGGTCCCACCATGTCCAGTCCATAGACGGCAAAAGGCCAGGTGAGGGGGATGGTCTTGAGTGCAGAAGCCGGCAGGTGTTGCCTAGAGCTGAAGACTTGGCACCCTTTGCAGTGTTTGACTAACTCCTTGGCGTCTTCCAAAGCAGTCACCCAAAAGAATCCATGGCGGAAAGCTTTGGCGACGAGTGAGCTTGAGGCCGCGTGGTGGCCGCATTCGCCTTGGTGGATGTCCTTGAGGATTGCTATGCCCTTCTCTGGCTCGACGTAGTGCTGGAAGACTCCAGTGACGCTGCGCCTAACGATCTCTCGGTTCATTATTGTGTATGCTCCGGCTCGGCGTTGGATTTGTCTTGCCGAGATCTCGTCAGTCGGCAGCTCTCTGTTTACCAGGAAGTTGAGGATGGGCTGGGCCCATGATGGTGCTGTGACTTCTACTATTGCCAATACGGCAACTGCGACCAGGGCGGGTGGGTTGGGTGGTGAAGAGTTGGAGTCGGCCACCGCATGTTGTGTCGATGTAGTCCCCGGGCCGACTGCTGTAGTCCCCGGGCCGGGTGCGACTATGGCAGTCCCCGAGCCGCCTATCGAAGTCCCCGAGCCGCCTGCTTGGTTCCCCAAGTCGGATCCGACTGCGTCGGGGTCAGGCGGTACGAAGATGGAATCAAATTCTGGAGATGGTATGACAGACGGCTTGAGGAGGCGTTGGAGAGAGACGCCGGTTGGTATAGCTTGTCGGGTGGAGCCTATTTGTGCCAGGGCATCTGCTTGCTCGTTGTCGGCCCCTGGCACGTGGAGGAACTCGCATACTTCAAACTATCCACTGATTTGCTGAACGAGTAAGCGGTAGCTTGCCATGTTTGCGTCCTTGGCGTCCCAGTCGCCAAAAGATTGCTGGACTAGCAAATCCGAGTCACCATAGCACAGGATCCGGCGGATGCCGAGTTCTTTGGCTAGCCGGAGCCCGTGTATGAGCGCCTCGTACTCGGCCACATTGTTGGAGGCGGTAAAATGAATTTGCAATGTGTATCTGAGTTTGTCACCCTTGGGAGAGATGAGGACGATGACCGCTCCCAAGTCGGTGCACATCTTGGATCCATCGAAGTGCATCCGCCAATGAGTGGAGTCAGGGGCCGGCGGCAGGTGCTGGGTCTCGGCCCAGTCGATAAGGAAATCGGCCAATGCCTGGGACTTTATGGCGGTGTGAGGCTGGTAGAAGATTGTGTAAGGAGCCAGCGCAATGACCCATTTTCCCACCCAACCGGATGCATCCCAGCTGCCTATGATCTCGGTGTGCGGGGAAGTACATACAACCGTGATGGGGTGCTCTTAAAAGTAGGGCTTCAGCTTCTTGGCGGCGAAGTATACATCATAGCACATCTTCTGGTAGTGCGGGTAGTTCTGCTTCGAGGTGGACAGTACTTTGCTCAAATAATACACCGGCCTCTGGACTAGCTGAGCTCGGCCTTCTTCTCGGCACTGAACCACGATAATGGTGCTGACTACCCGGCTAGTGGAGGCAATGTAAAGGAGCATGGGCTCTTTCTCAGTCGGTGCCGCCAAGACAGGCGGCATGGTCAGCATCTTCTTTAGCTCGTGGAAAGCTTGGTCTGCTTGGTCGCTCCACTCGAAGTGAGTGGACTTCTTCATGAGTCGGTAGAGGGGGAGAGCTTTCTCTCCGAGCCGGCTGATGAAGCGGTTCAGGGAGGCCAGGCATCCGGTAAACTTTTGGACGTCTCATAGCTTGGTACGAATCTCCATTCTCTCTATGGCCTTGATCTTCACTGGGTTGCATTCGATGCCGCGTTCGGAGACCAGAAGCCTAGAATCTGGTCGGCTGGTACTTCGAACACGCATTTCTCGGGGTTGAGCTTGATCTGAAACCGGCGCAAGTTTTCAAATGTCTCTCTGAGGTCTTCCAGCAAGGTGTCGTGCTTCTCCGTCTTCACCACGATATCGTCTACATAGACATGGGCATTTCTGCCGAGCTGCTTGAGGAGGCATTTCTGCATGCAACGCTGAAAAGTGGCACCGGCATTTCTCAAGCCGAATGTCATAGTCAGGTAGCAAAAAGCTCCGAACGGTGTGATGAAGGCAGTCTTTAGGCGGTCGGCTGGATCCAACTTTATCTGGTGGTAGCCTGAGTAAGCATCCGAGAAGCTCAACAACTCGCATCCTTCTGTGGAGTCTATCACTTGATCGATTCGAGGTAAGGCAAATGGATCTTTGGGGCAGGCTTTGTTGAGGCTGGTGTAATCTATACACATGCGCCACTTGTTATTCTTCTTCAAGACAAGGACCGGGTTGGCAAGCCACTCTGGAAAGAACACCTCCATAATGAAGCCGGCTGCCAGAAGCCGGGCTATCTCTTCTCCTACAATCCTTTTCTTTTCCTCCGACAGTCGGCGGAGGGGCTGCTTGACTGGTTTTGCATCTGCTCGGACATGTAACTTGTGCTCGGCAAAATCCTTCGGAACACCCGGCATGTCCTTGGGGGACCATGCGAAGATGTCCCGATTCTCACGGAGGAAATTGACGAGCTCGCCTCTTCGGGTTCTCCGGGTCCAGAGGTATCTTCTTTGTTTCTTTGGCCAGCTGGAAAGAACCTTGAGCATCATATTCCTTGGGGTTAGGGGATAGGGCTGGCTGCTTGCCGGCCATGGTCATGACTTGATCCAGCATCTTTTTCTCTTCAGCGATCACCAGGGCCTCGGACAGTCGGCTGCTAGCTGCCGCATACTCAGAGGATTTCTTGTAGTCTCCAGCTATGGTGATGATGCCCTTCAAACTCGGCATCTTCATCTTGAGGTAGGTGTAGTGGGGTACAACCATGAACTTGGCCAGAGCAGGTCGGCCAAGCAATGCGTGGTAAGGGCTCTCCAGATCCACTACTTCAAACCATATTGCTTGTCAGCAGAAATGATCCTTGTCCCCAAAGAGAACATCTATCTTGATTTTGCCGATTGGTGAGCAGGACAGGCCGGGTACCATGCCATGGAACACAGTCTGACTAGGCATGAACTGCTTCGTCTTGATGTTCAGCTTCTCCATGGTGTCACGATACAGTATGTTGATGCTGCTCCCGCCATCTATCAGCACGCGGGAGAAACATGCAGCTTGCCATTCTGTTGTGAGGGTGGTGTCCAAAACCAATGCGTAAGAGCCGGGAGACGGCATCACGTCTGGGTGATCGGCCGGCTCCAGCTGATAGGCTTCTCCGACCAGTGCATGAACTCAGGGTTGTTGGAGGCGGCCGCGTTGACTTCTTGGTGTTGTTGGCGCCGGCTGCGCCAGTCTTTGGTCTGGCTTGTGAAGACGACGTAGGCGGCATGCTCATCGAGGAACTCGTCTTGAACAGCCCCGACCGCTGGCCGAGCGGCCGGCTGCTGAGGGGCTGGAGGCGGCTGGCTAGCAAGCGGAGGCGACACCAGCCCTTCGCCCTTGGAGATTTGTGTGAGCCAATGGCATTTCCGAGTCGTGTGGTTGGACGGCTTCGCACCGCTGTGGAACTTGCAGGGGGCATCAAGGGTTTGCTCGTAGGAGAAAGCCAGCTGCGAAGCCGGCCTGCTGCCCTTCTGCTTCTTGGGCACGGGCCGCTCGTCGGGTTGTTCGTCTTCGACCGTGGCCACCTGCCGACTGGTGGAAGGTGGCATAGGGGCCTTGCGCTTGTTGTCGTTCTGGTACGGGTGTCGGTTGGATTCTCCAGCCGGCGTCTTGGGAGCATGAGCGAGCACCTTCCCGGAGGCGTCTACTCAAAGCTCGGTCTTCATTGAAGAGTCGGCCGTGGCATACT
Organism: Triticum aestivum; assembly: GCF_018294505.1. NCBI lineage: Eukaryota > Viridiplantae > Streptophyta > Magnoliopsida > Poales > Poaceae > Triticum > Triticum aestivum. The sequence goes on from NC_057795.1 coordinate 183,104,359, forward strand.
TGTCTGCTATGATCAGTATCTCGTCGAGGGTAGTCGGCTCATCGCAGAGGATTTGGTGCTTGAGGAGGGTGCCTTCTCGGCATCTGGAAGTGAAGTACTCTCTGGCTTGAACCTTGTGCACCCCCTCGCAGGAGTTGCGGAGCTCGGCCCAACGCATGAGGTAGTCGTGTGTTGATTCATTGGGCCCTTGAACTCACATGGAGAGTTGACGAGGCTTGGGGGGCCGCGTGTATGTGCTGGTGAAGTTGCGGATGAAGACTTCTGTGAAGTCCAGCCAGCTGTTGACGCTATAAGGCTTGAGGCTGTTGAGCCAGGTGCGCGCCGTGCCTTGGAGCATGAGGGGGATGTACTTCACGGCAACACGCCTGTTGCCGCTTGCTATGCGAACTGCGGTGGAGTAATCGATCAACCAATCTTCCGGCTTCACGGAGCCGTTGTACTTGGGCGTGTCTCTCGGGAGTGAGAACCCTTTGGGGAAGGGCTCGTCGCGGATGCGGGGGCCAAAGCAAGGCGGGCCGACATCGTCTTCTTCTTCTAGCGCCAGGGATCGCGCTAGGCGGTCGATCTGACGGCGGGCATCATTCTCGCCGACTCCTTCGTGGTGGCCTAGTCGGCCGCTGAGAGTCGGATGCGTGACAGGCGGCGAGATGGGATATCTCCCCCCACGAGGCGGAGGAGGAGGTGGATTGCCTCGTCGTTCCACAGCTCGAGGGTAGCCTTCTGCGTCACGCTCGATGGTGCTTTGAGTCCGACTGCGGGTAGCAGCCGGCTCCTTTTCTTGTCTTGCGTGGGCGTCGCCCGCAGTCGGCGTTCGTGATGTCGCACCGTGCTCTTGGCGTGGGGGAGGACTTCCAGCACGGGCATTGGCTTCATGCCGCTCTGCGGTCGCATCGATCAACTGCTGGATGTGTCTGGTCATGTAGGGGACTCGTCGGCCCCCAATCCATTCAGCTCGTCTACGATCGAGTGGGCGGCACGTAGGTTCTCGAGGGGCGTGGCATAGACTGGGCGGTCTACTCCCAGCATGTTGGCGATGGCCGCGCCGCGCTTCTTGACGATGCCGGCTCGGCTCGGCCCGTCAGGAGGCGGCGTGCCAAAGGCGATGCGGTCGACTTTGCGCTGGTGAGCCTCAGTGAGGCGTCTCATGGAGGCTATCTTTTGGCCCTCCGCATTGAGGGCGAGGCGGCGTGCCTCCAGCGTATCAGCGTCGGTGTTGGCCGGGATGGGGACGGACAAGTCGTGCAGCGCCGCTTGCAGGGCGTCGTGGGCGTTCTCGCCAGAGGCGACACCGTGGCTGATGACTAGTACCTCGATGACGGTGCTGCCGCCGCTGTCGGCTCGAGGAAGAGGGTCGTCGAAGATCTTTACGTTGGTGGGGAAAGCGTCAAGCGATGTCGTGTCAGAGTCGACAAACATTGGGTCGGTGGAGCCAACCGACTCCAAATCCACAGCAGGCTCGCTGGAGACGTGGACTTGGTCGAGGAGGCTGACGAGGCGGCTCTCGGGGCAGCTTGTGCTCGCGTCAAACACGGGCTCGTCGGTGATGCAGGCTTCGTCAAGAAGATCGGTGAGGCAGCTCGTCGCGCAGTCGTCGTCGACGCCTTGCAGCGCGTCGGGGCAAGCGCCATCGGGCATGCCGGGCTGGCTACGCTCGCCGGGAAGGAAAAGGGTTCCCGTCCAGAGCAGGTCTCCGAACGACGGTGCACCTGGCCGCATGGTGAGCGCCAAATGTCGGGTGGTGGGTGCCAGTAAGACATCGCCGGTGCCTGGAAATGGGATGAGGCAAAGATATGCACGCCGGCGGATCTTACCCAGGTTCGAGGCTCTCCGTGGAGATAACACCCCTAGTCCTGCTCTGCGGGGTCTCCGCATGATCACTAGATCAACAAGTGGCTACAAGAGGCTCCTTGAGATGTTCGGGGAGAGGAAGAAAAAGGGCAAGGCTAGCTCTCTTCTCCCCTCAATGTAGTGTCTAAAACTCTAAGAGATCAACCCTTTGCATGGGTGCCCTGGGGGGTTTATATAGGCCTACCCCCAGGGGTACAATGGTAATCCGGCTGGGCGTGGGCCCTAGCCGTCAGTGTCTATGTTCGCCGGCTTCTCCACCGGCCGCTGGGGCCCGCCGACTGGTGGGTCCCACCGGCTGCCAACCTCTTGGTCGACACGCAGGTCCCACCGCTTGGGGTTCTTGTCAGGGGCTGGTTACTGTTGCCTCACTCTTGATGACGAGGGCTTTGTCGAGGTAAGCATGGCTACAGTGCCGCCACCTGGCGGGCTCTCACTATAGCCTTACCTTGTCTTGTCTCCTTAATGGTGCGTGTACTTTGGGGAGGGAGCGAGCCGGCTGGTGGGAGCCGGCTACATCCCAGGCCGACTAGGGAGGCATGGCCGCCTTCGGGTGTCTCTCTAACTGAAGGGGCCCGCCGCCTGCGGGACGTACTGACAGCCTGTCGTGGGTGGCATCATGGTCAACATGGTGACAGTGCCATGCCGGACGGGTGATGGCTGCCTCGTACGGCGCACTGTGGCCATGCATGCTCTGGGATTCGGGGGTGGCAGGCTTCACTGTAGCCACGCCCCATCTCATCGCCGTTATGTGGGTGCAGACTTTGAGGGTACAATCTTGGCCGCTTGCCGGGGGCCGGCTTCCTGGAGTCGGTCTTCTCGTGGCCGGCTTCTTGGAGTCGGTCTTCCTGTGGCTTTCTTCATGAGAGTTTAGGGCCGGGGCGCCTTCCGGTAGTCGGCCTGTGAGACAGCCGGCCAGGGGAAGGCGGCCTCATGCCTAGGGTGCTTGAAGGCTCGATCGGCCTGTCATTTCTTCGAAGAGCCAAGGGGAGCCGGCTAGGCTACCCATGGTCATTTACTCCAACAAGAGGTCTGAGCAGTCGACCCCGATGGACGATCAGTCGACAGCGGATTTGGGAAAGTAACATAGGTCCGAGCCAGATCTCCGGATCGCTCGACTACTGTCTCAAGCACCAGTGTTGACTGAGGGAGCTGAATCTCAGGCGCTTTCCCGCTTGATGCCTTGCCCCTCCTCCTCCTCTCCCTCAGAGGCACTTCTTCTTCTTCATCATCCGGGAGCATGACAACGTTTCGTGGAGCTACAACAAAAAGTAACCTCAGAAATTCAATCGGCCAGCAATTCAATCGATAGAATAAATTCAAGTCAAGTGGAACTTACTAGCTTTGGAGGTGGCCGCGTCACCGGCTTCCTCGTCACCTCGGGCCTTGTCAACATCCATGTCAGTTGCAGCAGAGACTGGGCTGGAAAAGTTTACAATCCATTCGGTCAGAACAGAAGTATCAATCGGTGGAAGAAAACTCAGAAAGAAAGAACACTCACCCAGAGGCAACATGAACATCCATCTTGATCTTGGGCAGAGTCTTCGGAGTCTTTGAGGGGACGACCATGGGCTGCTTGGTGACCTGCTCCGTTGGCTCTGGGGTTGAAGTCCGAGTGCGCTTCTGTGCTTGGGTGCTCGGAGCCACGGTCTTGCCATTCCCGCCCGCTAGATCATGGTGTA
>NC_057795.1:183110197-183110666 GCF_018294505.1 Triticum aestivum
AAACTTCATCTTCACCTGCAACTAGCAACGCTATAAGAGGGGCTGAGCAAAAGCGATGACATAGCCAAACAACAGTTTGCTAGGAAAGGATGGTTAGAGGCTTGACATGGCGATATGGGAGGCATGATAAACAAATGGTAGGTAGTGCAAACATAGAGATAGAGCGAACATCTAGCAAAGCAAAGAGAGAAGTGATATCGAGGGTATGGTCATCTTGCCTGCAAAGTTCTCAGAGTTGTCGAAATCTTGATCCTCGTTAGCGTACTCAATAGGTTCCTCGTTCTCATCTCTTGGCTCTACCCAAGGCGAGAATACAAGCAAAGGAACAACAATCAATCACGGTGCAATGCACAAGCAACATGATGCAATACATGGCATGATATGCAAGATATGATATGCAATGCATAAGCGTGCTCCGGAAGGGAAAGATAGATCAAGGCATCAACTTGGTAAACCAAGTATGCCGCTG